>NC_091991.1:17216365-17465972 GCF_044704955.1 Pristiophorus japonicus
CTCTAGAGTGTGATATTGTTGCTCAAGGTATATATTTATATTTATATATATATATGTCAAGTATGTTGAAATTTAATCGTAGATAGGATCCAGGGATCCTTTCGGTGGTAAAGCCATTCAAATTCTATGGTGTGAAAAACGAAGTCTCGCCAAGGATTAGGGACGTCTCAACATCAATATATCACAATTTTTTTTTTAAATGCTGCTAAATTGGTGACTTCCGTTTTGAAAAAGAATGCATTTTAAATTGTTGAAAAACACTCAGCAGGTCAGGTAGCATCTGTGGAGAGAAGCGACAAGTTAACATGTCTGGTATGACCTTTCGTCAGAACTGGAAGATATCAGGTGCACAAAAAGGAAGAGGGCAGGGGGAAGGGAAAAACACGTGGAAAAGAAATAGAATGATCTGTAAAGTGATTAAACAGAATACAGGAGTGATATAAGCTTGAGGCAATAGAGGCATAATGAGGTCAATCAAAGGAATAAAAGATGTATATAGGACACAGAGACCACATAATTTAAAAAAAACATTCATTCACAGGATGTGGGCGTCGCTGGTAAAGCCAGCATTTATTGTCCATCTCTAATTGCCCTTAACTGAGTGGCTTGCTAGGCCATTTCAGAGGAACTGTTAAGAGTTAACCACATTGCTATGGGTCTGGTGTCACATGTAGGCCAGACCAGGTAAGGACGGCAGATTTCCTTCCCTGAAGGACATTAGTGAAGCAGATTGGTTTTTCTAACAACCTGGTAGTTTCATGGTTAATATTACTGATACAAGCTTTTTATTCCTGATTTATTTATTTAGCTGAATTTAAGTTCCCCAGCTGCCATTTGAACTCACGTCTTGCTAGATCATTAGTCTAGGTCTCTGGATTACTGGTGCAGTAACATATCCACTATGCTACCGTACCCCTGTAGCTAAAAGGGTGGGGGAATAGGCTAAAGGAAAGGGAAGAATGCTATATTAATATATTATAAACATCTTAAAGAAACTCCACTAAATTGGTAGCTTTTGTTTTGAAGAAAATGTGCATTTTAAATTGTTTGGGAGTTTACTTTGCCCCAGCACTGAGCACTTGTACCGGGCTCCTGGGTAACTGGAGCCTGCTCTGCTTGATCAGTTTCATACTTCCCCGCTGCCATTTAACTGACTCCTGCTCTCCATACCGATCACTTTGATTATTCTCCTGTTTCTGTGTGTCTTTGTTGTTCTTTTTATCTCCCCTTACCCCTGTTTGGTTCCTTTTTAAATGCTGTTCATCTGTAATATCCTCCAGTCCCTACCTGAAATGTTAACTCGTCTGTTCTCTCCACAAATGCTGCCAGACCTATTGAGTGTTTCCAGAATGTTCTGTTTTGGTTTCAGATGTCCAACATCTGTCGTGTTTTGCTTTTTCTTCACCAGTCAGTCATTGACTGCAGTACAATTACAATTTTTTTAAAAACTAGGTGTAGAAAGTAACGATAAAATAGCAGGGGAGAAACTCTGTGCTCAGATTTAAATTCCCCAGTGATTTCTGCAGCTATGTAATCTTGAAGCGTTGGTGGTCCTGATTGTAGCTGTCAGTGATCACATCCCCTTTGCTTTGTCACTGCACTATAAGGTTAATGCACGGCCGAAAACTGAGCCAAATTAAGAGGAAACAATTCTATACCATAAAAATCCATTTTTCATGCCAAGATTGGTTGCAAGTGCCTTTTTGTTTTGCCACAATGCACACACAATGGATCACTGAAAAATTTCAACAATATAACAGAATGAATTACATTAGATATTGCAACACGGAAACAGGCCATTCAGCCCAACTGGTCCATGTTGGTGTTTACCCTCCACATGAGCATTGTGCAGAATGTCATGTGCCTGCCCTGTCCCCATATCTCTAATTGTCCTTTGCTTCAACCACCTATCTAGCCTACTCTGAAATGTTTATGTGCGGGGGGTGGGGCGGATTTTGTGGGGAGTCAGCGGGCGCGTTCGGTAGTGAGTTGGGTGGGAAAATGTTTTTTTTTTGACAGCGGGTCGGGACCCCACTGTCAACCTGCCACCATATGCCTTTCCCAAATGATGGGTCTGTCAGTGTTGAACAGACCTGACATGCAGTGGCAGAGAAGGCAATTCAGGTCATGCTAACAGCCCATTAAGAAATATTTTGAGCTCTCCTTTACGATGTTGCCCAGGGGGCCCATGCTGCTCGGGGATCACGTCAGGTAAGCAGGTCGGGAGTTGAATGACCATGGAATCATCTCAATACTTGACAACTGCAAATGTGCTATAAACGCTCTCATCTCAGAACAGTTCACTTTCCAAGCTCAGCCGCCGTTCTCACTGCATTTGAAGGCAGATTGAGCTTTATGCAGGTTGCAAGTGTTTGGAATAAACTCTCTATCCAGTGTCACCTCATTAAGACAACCTCTCTCACCATTAGCAAATCGCTTCTGTCATCTCAAGTTCACCTGTCATCTATTACATCAGCACCGGTGCCCTTGAAATTATCTCACCTTGGTCCTCAGAATCCCATCATGATCAGCCCCAACACCAGTAGCACCAGGCACACCAGCAGTAACAACAACAACACCAACTTTCTCCACAATCAACACAGAAGCGCAGCACAGAAGTTGTCAGCACCCGACCACATTGCTGCCCGGGCACCAGGGATGGCCTCACCATGGCCAGGTTTACTTCACTTGACACTGTACACCCTGGCTGCCATATGATGTGCCAGGTTGGCACCACCCCACACCAACACCATAAGGCATCCCTACAAAGCCTACGGCATCTCTTTCACACTCATCACCATTGCGGGGGGTAGCGTTATAATCTCACCATTCTCTGCAACTCACTAAGCTACTTCCAAAGGTGCACATAGATCTGTCCTAGAAGGCAAAGTGTTCAAAATAAAGATTTCAATGTGTGACAACACATTAAAAGAAACTTTACATGAACATTGCATCAAACACCCAAGTACCTACCCTTGTGTGCTGATAGCTGGCATGATTGAACTAGGATGAGAGATGGCAAGTGAGATTGGGAATGTAGATAGAGAGGGTTTGGTGGAGGTGCAAGGTTAAATTGGTATAAGTAAGAATGTGCAGGGGTAGGGTAGGGAAGACAGAGTGATGGGGATGTGATGATTGGCACAGCAGGATGAGGTTGAATGTTGCTTTGCAGTAACATTTCGTGATCTACTGAGATCATTGGAAGGTTTGTGCCACTGCAGCCTGGTCCCCCTGATGAGATCCCTGCTTGTGCCCTCCTGTGTAACGTGCAACATGGCTACATTGGTGTCCTGGGGAGGTCTCTTCCGCCCATTGGAAGGGAAGGGAACCTCCCTGCGTGCTGTGACTCCCTCCATGGAGGGAGTCATGAGAGAGTCTGGGTGCAGCCGTGCACCTCTGTGCAGTGCTTGTCCGTGTTTGCAGCACCTCAAAATAAATTTGCACCTGGTCCCTTTAAGGAAACTGGCTGATGACATGTCATCAAATGATGTCATCAGACCTGCTTCCTTCAATTGGCTGACAAATGCGCTGGGCGGGTTTAACAAGCCCAAACAGGGGAAAATCTTTTTGGACAGTGAGCTGGAGCCGGCAGCGAGGCCGAGACCCATCACTTACATCGTTCGCCAGAGGGGAAATCGCGGCCATGGTCTCTGTTTCAGTCACTAACTCCGCTAGTATATTCTACAGCACACAACCCTTTGTGTAGCAATATTTCCCACTCTCTGTCCCAAATCTCTTACATTTAAAACTTGTGAATTTTGGACTCTGAAATCTGGATTATCTGAGTCTAAATCAGAAAGATTCTGATATACAAGAAATGAATGGGAAGAAACGTCCCAGCTCCCAGACAGCTCCACATGACCAATAATTGGCTTCTTTCCTCCGTACTAGTCACCTGATATGAACATCCCAATCTCCACCACATTCTCTGGGAGCTATAATGGAGGTTGCTGAACCCATCTAAAGATGGAGTACGGCAATTGTCCTTTTCTTCCTGTTTTTTCTCGTTTTTAACAAAAGCACAGTGATAGCGGAATTGGAAAGATTAATTATTTCTTTTCAGTTATTGCGGGAACACTTAAAACTATTATGCTGGTATCTAGTAACGTGTTACACCTGATTCTGCTTTTAGCATGTCACCGCTTTTAAGGAAATGAACTGTTTCTAGTGAACAGGAAATCCAGGACTGGCATACATTACATACTTTAAAAACACAGCAACAGTTATATTCATAGATTCCCTTCAGATGTATTCAATTTTGAACAACTAAAATTAAAGTGTTGCCTGTATTAAGGAAGTTGTAACATCTTAGTGCAATTCCTGATCTGCTTATATCAGACAATAAAATGTCACCAAAATCTGGAGTTTGTAGGACGCGCATAAACACCCAGCTTGAAACCTGGCTGTTTAAGTCATCATGGAACAAAACTAGAAATCTTCTTATTTCTTTTCTTTGGTAAAAGCATGTCATAAAAATCCCAGATTTTACATGTACAAGACCCAGACTGCAGTGCCACAATGAATGAAGAAGGCAAAAGCACTATGTGCAGTGAAGCATTTTTATTTCAAATATGAATAATTGAGTTTTGCTTGATTAGGTTCCTTTAGTTTTGCCTGTCATTGGACACATCACAATGCTTCCAGTTGTTTTGCAAAGTAAAATATGAGTGGCTGTTTTCAGGCACGACACATTTAGCTGTTATTGGGATTTGGGGATTTTTAATTAAAAGGTTTTATTATTACTTGTCAGCCTATTTGGCAAAAATACACCTAGTTCTTGACAGTCTAAGACAGGATGTTTGATTTCTGGGCATTCTACATAGGTTGTTTAATCGCAGGTATTTCTCTATAGATGTTACAGGTTCATGGGCTAGAACCTCTACTTTTGTGCTTATTGCCCAAAAATTGGCGTTATTTCCGGTGTGGGCGGTAAAAAAGGGTTTCAGAACGCCGGCTTCTCGCCCATTCTCAAAACACCTAGTTTACATTTTTGAAAATGGGCGTTACCGCGAGCGATATCAAATGGGCAGTAGCGTTAAATTTTTTTGACCTTCTGCCGTAAAATGTGGCCGTCCTTAGCAATGGCATGGCAACGCTCGATTCCCGCGATGCTGGAAGTCAAGGGTCATCATGACATGCGCGGAAGAGGAGACAGAGAAAGAAGGAGCTCAGAGGGACTGAAGGCGTGGCTGGGTGTGGAGGAAGGAGGGAAACTTTGGAGCTTCACAGCAAGTAGGCAAACAAAAAGTAGCTGTTACCAGCCAAATATTTGACCGAATTTGCCCTATAATGGAGAGAGAAGAGGAGGCATCACAGCACGCTGTGGAGACTGATGCTGGAGAGAGCAGTGAGGTGGCCGCAAAAGAGCCAGGAGGTTCTCGGACGAGGCAAATGCCTCCCTCCTGCAGGAGGTCGAGTCACGCTGGGGTGATTTGACACGGGGAGGGCATGGGAAGCTCACCCCAAATGCACACCAGAAGATATGGACCGAGATAGCAGAGGCGGTCTCGTCGGCGACCAACGAGGTGTGTGAGGGCAACCAATGCCCCAAACGATGGTACGACCTTGTGGGATCCGCAAGAGTAAGTATTACATTGATTTCCATGTACTTATGTATTTATATAATTTGATTTGTAACAGTCATGAGTGACTATCATCAGATGTGAGGTCTTTCACTTTTATCGCAAATGTTTTACTCAAAGCCTGTGGACGTGGTGCACATCTTTAGGTAAAGAAGGATAATTTTCATAATAATGTTGATTACATCTGTCGGATATGTGTTGTAAGAGTGTCTGTGACAGTACCTAGCAATGATATCACGCAATGATCTCATGCCATGTCGTCCTGTCACCTTTTACAGAAGAAGCTATCGACGATGAGGCCCGTGCAGAGGCGAACGGATGGGGGGCACGAGTCCCCAGCGACATCACTGACATGGAGGAGCGTGTGCTTGCACTCGTGGGGAAGCTGCCCCTGGACAGCCACCGATGTATCTGCAGACCCTGAAGTGATGCCACGTGAGTAAAGCTTGCACCATTGCATAATGTAAAGTCAATAGATGCCACACCCACTCATATCTGAACAATTATATATGATAGATGATTTATAAAATTGTCACAGAAATAATTTTGGCCAAATGAAAATCATTGGAATGTAAATGTGTTGATGGTCATGAAATGTGATGTCTGCGATGATTTTGAGAGCGGTGGTGCTTTTGTCGTGCATATGCTGTGTGTAGCGCTGGACTCACCTTGTCACCCTAGCACTCCCTTCTCCTCTAATAACCTCATTTGTGTTTTGCAGCTCAGCCAGCAGCGTGGCCCCAGGCAAGACCACAGAGGCCAGAAGGTGGGGACGCGGGACAGGAGTCGGCAGAAGATCCTACAGCTGGTGCTGAGGAGCTCCGATTCTTACCCGTCAATCCGCTGGGTCTGTTCTCCACGGATGAGAGCGCGGAGTTCGAGGAACCTGCATCGCCACGCTCCAGAAGCCTTTCCATCTAGTGCACCTCTGGTCATTCCCGCCGCCACTCTGGAGGTACCGGCCCCAAGCACCTTGTCACAGGGCACCCCATTTGTCCCCAGGACGGCGCTGACCCCGCAGAGGTCCCATGGATGCAGCAGGTCTGTTCCACGAGTGCCACATGACAGTGGAGAGATGGTACAGTTGTTCAGGAGGACTGTAGATATTGGTGACCAGCTCATCGAAGCATTGGGGGGCATATCCCGACAGCTGGCTGCGATTACCAAGTACATTCCACAGATGGCGGAGGCCCTGGATGCGATAGCCAGGAACACTGCTGCCACAGGCCACCCAGTGGTCCCCGAGCACGGCACTCCACTCTTGGGTTCCGCACCACCACTGTGAACGACAGATTACAGCAAGGACCACGATCCTGCTTCTGCATCAGAGAATGTTGCCCCCTTGGCATCCCCCGCTCCCGTACCCATGCAACGACCGCATCTGCCTTCATCCCCCCCTAATGATGCACCGCCTGAGGAGCTCCTCGGCCAGGCGCCGTGGAGCGAGGAGGGAAAGGGGTTGGAGTGGGGTGAAGAAGGGGAGGGGAGAAGGAAAGTGAGGTGCATGTCCGCAGGTGATGGCTGTGTTATATCTCCATCTGGGTGTATGCAATTTGTTGCAATGTATGGAGGCTGGGGACCACTCTCCTGCTTTGCATTTGTATTCTGTGTTGCTGGGCATGTTGAACTTGTGATTGATGTCAATGGTGGAAAAAGTGGGATGTGGACGAGGGTTGGGTGTTATTGCCTGTGGTACTTATGATTTCAGACCAATGTTGGTGTAAAAGTTTTGTTGTTGAACATAACCTTGTTGTGCATTGTCTCCATTAGCTGCACCATTACACACTGTTGATTTCTTAACATGAAAGGGTTAAATACAACTTAACATCAATCAACTTAAACTTTAACTGGCACCAAGGTGACGGGCACCATTGATGTCTGAGCTGCACACACACAGCAGTGTGTCAGCGTTGTCACTCACATCAACACTTTTTCAGGCAAATCATTCAGATTTCAGCTCCTCACATAAGAGTGGGATTTAAAAAATGCCAGCCACATTGCTGGCATTCGTTCAGAACAGTTCCACTTTTTGTGGGCGGTTTTTTGGGTGAGCGATATTGTGGGCGATATGTGTGCGAGATGGGGAAAGTGATGGTGGCCGATCTCCTGGGCGTTAATTTCGCCAAATGTGCTCTTTACAACAAAAAAAAGTGGGCGGGCGATATTATTGAATTTCGGTGTTAATTCCGTGCGGAAAGTAACGCTGGGCGATATTATGGGCATTGATTTCACCCATTCTGATGATTCCGCCCAAAAAAAGTGGGAATTTGTTCCCGGCGTTAACCACATGGGGAAAGTAATGCTCGGCGATAAGTTTTCTAAAAATGCCCGTCAGTTTCCATTTTGTGCCAAAATGGGCGAGAAATGGGCGTTATACGTCATTTCAGCGGTAAAATGGGCGTTAAGCAGGCAAAAAAAGTGGTTCTAGCCCCATAAGTTTATTTTTAAAAGTTATGTTTTTAACTTGGCTAACTTTTTTAGTATTAATTACACTTTTAGACTATTCCTCAAATCCATTTTGATTGTGAGAAACAGAGTGATTACCTTTTTTCAGTACTGGAAAAAGTCACAGATGTAACAGGTTTTAAGCAAGTACAAAGGCAGAGAAAGGGGAGTGGGTGAAACAACAGGGAAGGTCTGTGACAGGGTGGAAGGCAGGAGAGATTAGACGACATAGGGGATGATGGTGCAAGGCAAAAGGAGATGGCCATGGAAGAAGTAAAGAAACAAAAGATTGGTCTCGAGAAGGTGTAAATGGGAATAACAGAGTCATCACCAACAGCTGGCGTCCAAAAAAATGGGGACAGATGTTATGAAATTGTTTGAACTCAACATTGAGTCTGGAAGGCTTTAAAGTGCCTAATCAAAAGATGAGGTGCTGTTCCTCGAGCTTACGCTGAACTTCATTGGAACTGTGCAGGAGGCCGACATAGAGGTCATAAGAACATAAGAACATAAGAATTAGGAACAGGAGTAGGCCATCTAGCCCCTCGAGCCTGCTCCGCCATTCAACAAGATCATGGCTGATCTGGCCGTGGACTCAGCTCCACTTACCCGCCCGCTCCCCATAACCCTTAATTCCCTTATTGGTTAAAAATCTATCTATCTGTGAGTTGAATATATTCAATGAGCTAGCCTCAACTGCTTCCTTGGGCAGAGAATTCCACAGATTCACAACGCTCTGGGAGAAGAAATTCCTTCTCAACTCGGTTTTAAATTGGCTCCCCCGTATTTTGAGGCTGTGCCCCCTAGTTCTAGTCTCCCCTACCAGTGGAAACAACCTCTCTGCCTCTATCTTGTCTATCCCTTTCATTATTTTAAATGTTTCTATAAGATCACCCCTCATCCTTCTGAACTCCAATGAGTAAAGACCCAGTCTACTCAATCTATCATCATAAGGTAACCCTCCCATCTCCGGAATCAGCCTAGTGAATCGTCTCTGTACCCCCTCCAAAGCCAGTATATCCTTCCTTAAGTAAGGCGACCAAAACTGCATGCAGTACTCCAGGTGCGGCCTCACCAGTACCCTATACAGTTGCAGAAGGACCTCCCTGCTTTTGTACTCCATCCCTCTCGCAATGAAGGCCAACATTCCATTCGCCTTCCTGATCACCTGCTGCACCTGCAAACTAACTTTTTGGGATTCATGCACAAGGACCTCCCACTATTCATCGGGGACTTGGCCTGGAGGGTGGTGCACGGAGCAGTGCCGTGCAATAAATTTTTAAGCCGGTTCACGGACTCCCAGGCTGCCTGCAATTTCTGCGGTCTGGAGGAGTCCGTGTTCCATGTTTTTATTGAGTGCACGAGGTTGCAGCCCCTGTTCCATTATTTGAAGGGGCTGCTCCTGAAATTCTGGCTGCACTTCAGTCCCACTCTCCTGATCTTTGGGCACCCTGTGCGGAGGGGAGCGGGTAGGTCCGAAGGCCTCCTCGTAGGACTGCTCCTGGGCACGGCCAAGGGTGCCATCAGCCGGTCCAGGCAGCGGGCGGTCGAGGGGGTCGTTCAACCTGACTGCCTGCCTCTCTTCCGCTCTTACATCCGGTTCAGGGTGTCCTTGGAGATGGAGCACGCGGTGTCCACCGGTACGCTCGCGGCCTTCCGCGAGAGGTGGGCACCGGAGGGACTGGAGTGCATCATCACACCCGGCAACCAAATTTTAATTTGATTTTACGTTTTTAAGTTTAATTTGTTTTAATTGCCGGTGCTTTTAGTGTCCCCCTTCCCTTTTATAGGGGGCACTGGGGAAAATTGTGATTTTAGTGCCCAAAAAAAACCCCAAAAAAATAAAAACACAAAAAAAAAAGGGGAAAAAAAAAAAAGGGGCCTTGTAAATGTCTGGTGTGTCACCCAGGTCGGGTGGCACCGTTTAATGTTTTTTGTTTTGCAGATGAACTCCAAAAAGAGTTTCATGCACAAGGACCCCCAGGTCCCTCTGCACCGCAGCATGTTGTAATTTCTCCCCATTCAAATAGTATTCCCTTTTATTGTTTTTTTTCCCAAGGTGGATGATCTCACATTTTCCAACATTGTATTCCATCTGCCAAACTTTAGCCCATTCGCTTAACCTATCTAAATCTCTTTGCAGCCTATCTGTGTCCTCTACACAACCCGCTTTCCCACTAATCTTTGTGTCATCTGCAAATTTTGTTACACTACACTCTGTCCCCTCTTCTAGGTCATCTATGTATATTGTAAACAGTTGTGGTCCCAGCACCGATCCCTGTGGCACACCACTAACCACCGATTTCCAACCCAAAAAGGACCCATTTATCCCGACTCTTTGCTTTCTGTTAGCCAGCCAATTCTCTATCCATGCTAATACATTTCCACTGACCCCGCGTACCTTTATCTTCTGCAGTAACCTTTTGTGTGGCACCTTATCGAATGCCTTTTGAAAATCTAAATACACCACATCCATCAGTACACCTCTATCCACCATGCTCGTTATATCCTCAAAGAATTCCAGTAAATTAGTTAAACATGATTTCCCCTTCATGAATCCATGCTGCGTCTGCTTGATTGCACTATTCCTATCTAGATGTCCCACTATTTCTTCCTTAATGATAGTTTCAAGCATTTTCCCCACTACAGATGTTAAACTAACAAGCCTATAGTTATCTGCCTTTTGTCTGCCCCATTTTTTAAACAGAGGCGTTACATTAGCTGCTTTCCAATCTGCTGGTACCTCCCCAGAGTCCAGAGAATTTTGGTAGATTATAACGAATGCATCTGCTATAACTTCCGCCATCTCTTTTAATACCCTGGGATGCATTTCATCAGGACCAGGGGACTTGTCTACCTTGAGTCCCATTAGCCTGTCCAGCACAACCCGCCTAGTGATAGTGATTGTCTCCAGGTCCTCCCTTCCCACATTCCTGTGACCAGCAATTTCTGGCATGGTTTCTGTGTCTTCCACTGTGAAGACCGAAGCAAAATAATTGTTTAAGGTCTCAGCCATTTCCACATTTCCCATTATTAAATCCCCCTTCTCATCTTCTAAGGGACCAACATTTACTTTAGTCACTCTTTTCCGTTTGATATATCTGTTATATATTTGAGGTCAGAATGGGAGTGAGGCTTACGGACCGAACGGAGGTGTTCAGCAAAGCGATCACCCAATCTACTTTTGGTCTTGTCGAGGAGACTGCATCGTGAGCAGCAAATACAGTATACTAAATTGAAAGAAATACAAGTAAATCGCTGTTTCACCTGGAAGGAGTATTTGGGGCCCTGAACAGTGGGAAGGGAGGAGGTGAAAAGGGCATCTGACTGTGTGAGAGCACGAGTGGGAGGCTGGAGCTGGGCAAGGCGCGCTTGGATTGGTTGCAATGATGTTTTTTGGTTGCTGCATATGTTGCTTTCCCTCTGAACAAAAAGCTCCCCTTATCATAAACATAAGAACAGGAGAAAAGTCAAGGATGAGAAAAAGCTATCTGGCTCTTCAAAACTCATCTCTCCAAGAAATTAGGTGATTTTACAAGCTGGAGTGTGAAGCTGTAATAGCACAGACCGAGTCTATCTTATTAACAATCTAGCATGAAGGAAGTTAATTAACAAAGAGCGAAATTCATTTATATATGCTATAGTTTTGTTCTTTTCAGCAAACGTGACTTAAAGGTCATGAAATCATAATGGCAAGATAGCTCAGGATATCAGTGATCCAGTACATTTCTAAAATATTACCTACTTTTCACATGTGGAAGAACTTCACTGATATTATGAATAATTACTCTTCCCCAAGTGGGCAAAAACTGCTGAAATATAAAATTTTATTAACCATATGGAGATTGGAGTTAAATTTCACCATTGCGTAAGGAAAATTAAATCTGTACATAAAAGTGTGCTGTTGTATGTCATGGTTTACCACATGGAGACCATTTTGCAGGCTTTTAAAACTGAGCAATGTTGAAAGTAGTGCTGGATAAGTCTCCGGGACCTGAAGATAGTTTTATATATATACACATATATTGATTCCGACCACAGATTTTGGAAATCCAATTCAAATAAGACTTAATATAGCTAATGTTTGACAAGTTGCCGTGATATTTCTTCAATTGATTTGATTTTGTTTTAGATATGCAAAATATTTCCATCTAATAGAAATTTTCTGTAATGTACCCATGCATTTTGATCTTAAACATCCCTCTCCCAGGGGAGAAGTGGTTTGCTTACCTTTCTTTTACATATTTTATTGCAGTATACAAAAGGAATTCATTCACTGCTCTGCTGTTTCTGTGAGTTCTCCTGATATAACAACCTTTATGCTGATATGTTAAGTAAATGAAATTTAAACCGCTTGGTGAATGCCATTCAACATAGTGCAAATACAGGTCTGTGCTCTGAAGGGATTGACTTGCAAGTCAGCATGAGCATTCGGATTAATTTAGAGGTCAGATGAATATTCCTACCCACAGTCGCTGGAGAAATAGACACCTCAGATCCTCATAGATATAAATTCTGTTTCAAATGCATTGTATAAATAACGTACCACGGCAAACACTGCTGCTCTGCAGACTGGTCAGGCCACCTAGACCAGTAAAGAAAAGCCAGAAAGACAAAAGCAAAATACTGCGGATGCTGGAATCTGAAATAAAAACAGAAAATGCTGGAAATCCCAGCAGCATCTGTGGAGAGAGAAACAGAGTTAATGTTTCAGGTCCATGACCTTTCGTCAGAACTTCGAAAGAAAAGCCAGATCCTTCTATAGGATACTAGGGGGCCTTCATTTTTCTCTCCCTTACCAAATGCGACAAGCATTGAGTAATATTGTGCCTTTCATGACTTCAGGATGTCTCAAAGCATTTACAGCCAATGAAGGACATTTCAAAAGTACTTCATTGATTGTAAAGTGCTTTGAAATGTCCTGAGGTTGTTAAAGGCGCTATATAAATACAAGTCTTTTTAAAATCCAGCACAAGTTATTCGGTGAGAATTTAAACTACAGTACAATTGGGAGCCTGATTTAAATTTAACAGTTGCCACATGGGTTTCCCAGGGATCAGAAAACCCGACAGGAAAAGGGGAGGCAGGAGCTGCCAGAGCTAAGTGCCTTTTACAGCACTCCTTGTGGGCCAACAGGGGCGCTCCCCCTGGCCCTGCAAGGAAACCTTCATCCTCCCCTTTGTCGATTGCGGCCTCTCTCTCTCCCTTGCTGTGATTGCAGCATTAATTGAAGAAACAATTACAGCTGTGAGGAGGGATGATAGGTTCGAAGGATCATCAAATGAGGCCATATGGGTTGAATTGAAAAACAAAAAGGGGCGATCACACTGCTGGGAGTGTACCATCCTGGAGTCACACGATACAAGCAAATGTGTTGTTGACTAATCACAGCAATTAATCTCCATTAATTAGTCTATAACACTTTCTTTCCTCAATGTCTCCACTCAGGATAAAAGTGCGACAATCTGGCTCCTGGGGACGGATTCTGCTTTCTTTTCCCTGACCACTGCAGTCTCAAGTCAAAAGGAACTGAAACACGCCAGGCACAGCTTCAAGGGAAGTGCTGCGCTCACTCCACGCACTTGGCTGTCGTAGAGGCCAAGGCACTTTTCTGACCAGGCTGATAGAAGGTGAACTAGATGGACCGCGGTCTTTTTTTGTCTTGCAATTCCCCTGAAAGGAACGAAGCAGTGTTGTTTTTCGTGCAAAGTACAATAACACGATCTGTTTTAACCAGGAAAACCACTTCCAGGATTTTTTTCACGGGTGGAGGTGGGGATGTCACATTACCCAGAAGGGAGTCTCCCTCCTCGCCTACCCCATCCGCCCCAGCCTTATCGGAGGGCTAAGGGAGTGTACCTAGAATCCGCTGATCATTTCTACATCTAGATCACTTCAGCAGCTCCTCGGACGAGGGGGCCAGGGATCTGTTGCAGGGAGATCGTTAGTTGGTTGGGCCCAGGGCCAGCAGGGGCCAGCCCACACTGTGATATGTGTGCAAACTAGGTCCGTGCAACAGAGCTGGTCTCCAGTCGTCTTGGTTAATCCTTGCCACTGGGCCAAGACCTCGCTCTGTCAAGACCGTGTGGTGGCTGGTGTACAACGGCCACCACACGTTTAAATAAATCCATGCACAGGCATCTTCCACCCTTCAATATGTGGTTTCAGGACCTGGAATATTAGGTCCTTCATTGAAACACCTGTGAACTCATCCCTTTTTGGTGTGGAAGCAAGTCATCCTCGCTTCGAGGGACCGCCTATGATGATGATGTTGGGAGTGTACCATAGACCCCCAAACAATCAGAGGGAGATAGAAGAGCAAATATGTAGGCAAATTTCTGAGAAGTGCAAAAACTATAAGGCAATAATAGTAAGGGATTTCAACCACCCTAACATTACCTGGGATATAATTAGTGTGCAAGGCATAGAGGGTGCAGAATTCCTCAAATACATTCAGGAGAACTTGACTTTGGGACTGATAAGAACATAAGAACATAAGAATTAGGAACAGGAGGAGGCCATCTAGCCCCTCGAGCCTGCTCCGCCATTCAACAAGATCATGGCTGATCTGGTCGTGGACTTAGCTCCACTTACCCGCCCGCTCCCCGTAACCCTTAATTCCCTTATTGGTTAAAAATCTATCTATCTGTGATTTGAATACATTCAATGAGCTAGCCTCAACTGCTTCCTTGGGCAGAGAATTCCACAGATTCACAACGCTCTGGGAGAAGAAATTCCTTCTCAACTCGGTTTTAAATTGGCTCCCCCGTATTTTGAGGCTGTGCACCCTAGTTCTAGTCTCCCCGACCAGTGGAAACAACCTCTCTGCCTCTATCTTGTCTATCCCTTTCATTACTTTAAATGTTTCTATGAGATCCCCCCTCATCCTTCTGAACCCAACGAGTAAAGACCCAGTCTACTCAATCTATCATCATAAGGTAACCCCTTCATCTCCGGAATCAGCCTTGTGAATCGTCTCTGTACCTCCTCCAAAGCTAGTATATCCTTCCTTAAGTAAGGTGACCAAAACTGCATGCAGTACTCCAGGTGCGGCCTCACCAATACCCTATACAGTTGCAGAAGGACCTCCCTGCTTTTGTACTCCATCCCTCTCGCAATGAAGGCCAACAGTCCATTCGCCTTCCTGATTACCTGCTGCACCTGCAAACTAACTTTTTGGGATTCATGCACAAGGACCCCCAGGTCCCTCTGCACCGCAGCATGTTGTAATTTCTCCCCATTCAAATAATATTCCCTTTTACTGTTTTTTTTCCCAAGGTGGATGACCTCACACTTTCCGACATTGTATTCCATCTGCCAAACCGTAGCCCATTCGCTTAACCTATCTAAATCTCTTTGCAGCCTTTCTGTGTCCTCTACACAACCCGCTTTCCCACTAATCTTTGTGTCATCTGCAAATTTTGTTACACCACACTCTGTCCCCTCTTATATTGTAAACAGTTGTGGTCCCAGCACCGATCCCTGTGGCACACCACTAACCACCGATTTCCAACCCGAAAAGGACCCATTTATCCCGACTCTCTGCTTTCTGTTCGCCAGCCAATTCTCTATCCATGCTAATACATTTCCTCTGACTCCGCGTACCCTTATCTTCTGCAGTAACCTTTTGTGTGGCACCTTATCGAATGCCTTTTGAAAATCTAAATACACCACATCCATCGGTACACCTCTATCCATCATGCTCGTTATAGCCTCAAAGACTGGGTGCGGCACTGCTAACAACTGCCGCTAAATCCTGCAGAGGTTTTGCATGGCGGCAACCTGCAGTGACCCGCTCTGCTGCGACGGCGCTGATGATGCCATCACCATGGCAGCGCCCCATTAGCACCCCGGACCCTAAGTTGGGTATCGCTCCTTAAAGCTGCGTTGGACGATGACAGCGGCAGCTCCAGGAGCAGTGAACCAGGCTGTCATCCCCTCGTGGGGCACAACTTAAAGGGGAGGCATGATACATGTGGAAAATAAATTATGCCACTTTTTCCTCCGCCCCGTTGGGGCTTTGAACGCGGGGTCCGTGCTGTGATCAGACAGCCTGGCACTCTGCTTGAGTGTTGGACGTTGGCATGACACCCCAGCTCCCCGTGGTCCAGGTAGGACCCTTCTTTAGCTGCGGTGTATGCAGCTTGGGCCTTTCCCTTTAATTAAAGGAAGAGCCCCTCTTATGCAGCAGTGCTACATGGCCTAGTGCGTAGTGCTGTGACCCGCTCCCGACGCGTCCGCCCCGCTTGCGCCCCAGAAATGAAGTAGAGCGCTTCCTTTAGCGCCCACTTCCTTTCGGTGGGCTGTAAGCCCCAATTTCCAGCGAGACGCCAGACTTCTGTGCCTGGTGCAAAGTTTCCCGCCTTGTGAGTTTTACCGCCCCAAACGGGGCGATATGGAATTTTTCTCCCATAGGCTTTTGAAAGCTTTTCGATATGTCAACAGGCCTGTGCTGATGGTAAGGTTGCCTGGCTGGTTTTGGAGCTGACAGCCTGGTTTTTGAATGGCCTGTTCAGGAATTTCCAAAATATAAACCAGACAAAAAAGTCTGGTTTTGAACTAGACGTCACCTTCTCCTGCTTATCCGCTTCACATAATGTGAATAAAATCGTTACCAATAATTTTGCATCAGCAACAAAAAAAGAAATGAGCTCTCAAAACAAGACCCCAATGCTCCTACTCCTGTCGCACCATTATAAACACTTGGCAAAATCTGCCAACATTAAATGATGGAAATTTAGAAAAACAATCGTGTCAATTGCTAGTAGTATAGAGAGAGCGCAATGCGCGGTTTTCCTGAGCTCTGTCGGCACCTGTAGGGCTTGATTTGTCATTTTTAGCATAAACCAGATCTAGCCGTTGGATTTTTGGCACCCCAGCAAGATTTGTCATGGCCCCTCTACGCGACCTGTCTGCTTTCAGTCCGCTTTGTGTTACATGGTCATTGACAAAGTTTCACTTGTGATTGTGCGACTGGGGAAAATAGATCTTTTTTATTTCCATTCCACTGCTATATCTGGCAGAGGTGATGTGCACTTTAAATGTGTACATTAAATTGACCCTCCACAAATAACACTGCAGTGGCTTCTGTTCCAGTGAACAAAATAACTGTTATTGGCTGTCCTAGACACCGAATCTACATGAAAGGTCTCCAAAGGGTAATCATGTCCAGTCCAAGAGTCATACAGGGCCGTGCAACACAAATCCAAGCTACAGCATGGAAAAGGGGAACAAGGGGAGGGAAACAGGAATATCTTATTAAAAGGAAAACCATATAAACGGACCTTGTACTTCGCACAGACTTGTATATAAAGTCCCGAGTATGTTTGACTCAACAACGTTGCAAATCTGTGCTTCTTGCCAGATCCCTAGCCACAAAGTAATGCATAATTATTAAATGAATATTATCAATAGCTCCAGAATACATAGTCCCAACCATCTGTGATTTTACATTTTTTACAAACTAAAATTAAGTTTTTATTTGCACAGTGGTTAGGTGGAAATTGTAAAAGTATTTTAAAGGTTAAATAATGTACAATTTCATAAACAAATGAAAATACATTGGACTATAAGTCTGTTTGCTGGGAGCTATAGAAAAGTTCCGTTATGTAGCATGTGCAAACCATCCCCAATTAGCAGCAAATGAAGAGCCAACAGAGGCTAGTCTAATTATTTCTAACATACCAATGCTTCACTATGACAATGAAATATCGCAAGCTCTCACCCAACATTCATTGCTCAAGTGTCACTTACTAACATGCTATATAACGCAATTTTTCTATAGCTCCCAGCAAACAGACTTATAGTCCAATGTATTTTCATTTGTTTATGAAATTGTACATTATTTAACCTTTAAAATATTTTTTACGATTTCCACCTAACCACTGCGCAATAAAAACTTAATTTTAGTTTGTAAAAAATATAAAATCACAGATGTTTATGGTCTGATGCTTTCTAACAAGGTCCCACAATATAATGATTTGCAGACGATACCAAACTAGGAGGAGCAATGGAATCGGAGGAGCATTTCAGAAGTTACAAAATGAGTTGGACAAAATATTTAAGTTGGCAGAATAAGGGTAGATGGAATTTATTGCAAACAAGCTTAAAGTACTGCACGTACAAAGGAAAAATAGGCGCCTGTTGAAATAGTTAAGGATGAAGTTGAAAGAGACTAAGGAATCTTAATAGGCTCGATGTTAAACATCTGGGGTTTTTCACATCTACACTTAACCTGGCCATTCACTTTAATGGATGAAAAATCACGTGCTGGCAAACACAGCCTCTGAAAACTCTGGCCTACCTGTCTCACCAATGCAGAGCAGCAATAAACAAAGCAATAAATTGAATGTTGAACTACATAGCCAAAACGGTAGAAAACAAGTCAGAGGAAGTCATGATCAAACTGCACAGTGCTCTGCTGAGACCACAACTCGAGCACTGTACAGCTTGATCACAACTTTTGGTCGCAAAGGCAAAATGAGAGATTCAGGTGCTGGAGGCAGTACAGATACGAGCAAAGAGGCAGACCCCTAGTGTCAAAGGCACGTGTTATGAGAAAGGATATTATGGATAAACTTTGGGTTTTCAGCCTGGAAAGGAGAGATCTGAGAGGCAGTCTCATAGAGATATGTAAGATAGTTAAGGGAACAGAAAAGGTAAATAAGGGATAGCAGAAATGAGCCTGCCTTAGTGCTAGACCAGAAACAGCACAATTTAAGAGCACTGTCCCTTTCCAGCCCCAGAATCATCTGATATCCTGCCTCGGCCATTAAAGGGCTTCAGGGCACTTCAAGTGCAGTCTTCCCCCTGGCCCGATCTCGCGCTGGAGGAAGGAGGAGAAAAGGCAGGTTCAGCTACATGTCAATCCAGGGACATTGGGATCTGCTGGAAACTGGCAATCAGTCAGTCCCGACTCCATTGTAAGATCCTGGGGAAGACGCTGTTATGATGTAATCCGGCTTATCTCTGAAAGTCCTTGGTCTGCCTCAGGACCGATGCAGATACTCTGCTCAGCGGGGATAAGGTGGGGGTGGGGAGGGGAGGCGGTAGCCACAGTATTATTTCCTTCAGGCACCTAGCCAACAAGCGAAACAGGGAATGAGGTGGGAGATTGGGGACCCCCCCCCACCACCTCTTTGACGTAGCACGACTGGTCTTTGTCAACTGCAGGTGTAGACCAGGCTTTGCAGCTCCAGGAAATCCCCGTAAATCCTGTGGCAACATTAAAGGAGTGGAGACTTTGGCAATCTGGGTCCCTGACCCTTTTTCTTATCTTTGCACATGGACGTCTTCTCGGGTCAAAGGTCAGAAATTTCCACTGCTTTAAATTAAATTGTGAGAGTGAGACAAGTGGTCACAGGTTCAACCAGTAAAAGATATATTTTAGAATTGAAAACAATAAATTCTGCTTCACAGAAAGAGTGATCAACGTATGGAATGGACTTCCAAATGGAATAGTGCAAGAAGAAATCCTGCAATTATTTCCGCAATTGGGGGAACTTTAGGGTAATCATTAAGATAGCCTGAGTAGATTGATCTGACATAACTATTTTCTCTATCAGGCATTCCATAAACCAGAAAAGATTAAGAATATCAAAATGTCTTTAGTTTTGGGAATAAATTGCTAAAAGAACATGTCTATTTTTATATGTTATTTTTATCTGAGCCCTTCAGGAAAATTGGCCACGCCTTTTTCTTACCTTTCTGTGGCCCAGCACATATTGGTCAACATTAGTTGCCATAGCTATAACATAAAATGAGCTGGAAGGATTTAGAACTTTGATACCATCATGTAACAAAAGCTAGACTACATTCAACAAGTACAAAATATTACTCTTTCAGGGTTGATAACAATCTGACACAAATGTATATTATTTGGGGCTAGTAAGGAAAATACAATTAATACAATCGCGTAAATACTAATCTTAACGGTACATTGGAAACAGAAACAAAAAGGGTGACAAAACAGGCGTGGGTAATGACAGACCCATTAGTCTTTCTTTCATTCCATGTAAGTAATGGAATTAATTATCAGCAGTAAATCTGAGGACCATCTGCACAATAGCAATCTAGTGAACAGCAGTCAATATAGATTCAGAAGAGCATGATCCAGCCTGACCAACTTCCTCACCATGTTTGAGGAATTGACAACCCACGTGGATTGTGGTAAGCTCTACTTCCAAAAGGCTTTCGACAAAGTTCCTCACAAACGGCTATTAATTAAACTCAAAGCTATGGGGATTCAGGATAAACCCTGGAAATGGATAAGAAACAGGTTACAGAGTAGGAAAAAAAACAAGTGCTCGTTAGAGAAGTTACCTCAGAGTGGTGTGCCCCAGGGCTCAGTAATGAAATTACTGTTGTTTTTAAGTTACGTAAATGACCTGAATTCAGAAGCTGAATGCAATGTGGTCAAATTTGCAGATGAGACCAAACTGAGGTGGAGAGGGGGGTAATCAGAAGAGGTAACTCAGAAATTATAGAATGAGTTCGACAAGGTATGTAAGTGGGCAGAACAATGGTAGATTACATTTGTCTGCAATACATTTCAAGTGCTACATGTAAGAAGAAAGAATGGAAGGCACATGCACTCCATGAATGGCGTTGAAGTAGTTAAGGATAAAACTAATTAGTCTCCTCAGCGCCACACATTAGCGGTATTAAATGGCAATAAAATGGCAGCCGCCGCTCTTTCGCCAGCAGGTCCCGAGGCTGCCACCGTTTTCCTCCCTCCCTTTACGCTGCCGGTAACTGGCAGCGCCCGGGAGGAAAGAAAATGGCGGTGTGGTGACGTCAATCAGCAAACAACGCCGACTTAACCTCACCAATCCGAACTTCGACCCCAGCGCTGAATTCAGCACTGGGTCCTAAGCATGTCAGGTAAACCAGGCTGACAGTGGTGATGTCTGCAGCTCTTAAAGGGGCACACATCATTCAGGTAAATTTGGATTTAAGCTTTAGGACTGTTTTACATTTTTTTTCAATTGAAATAGTGGCTTGCTTCAATAGATGTTAAAAGACTTTTTTAAGTGTGCTGCTGACTGCTTGAAAGGCCTTGGATGGTAAAGGTAGGCCTCTGAGAAGACAGAAAGTGCTGCAAATACTCAACAGGTCAGGCAACATCCATGGAGAGAGAAACAGAGTTCACATCTGAGGCCGAGAGATGCTGCCTGAGCTGCTGAGTATTTCCAGCATTTTTTGCTGGCATTTCAGATTTACAACATCCGCTTGCAGAGGGAAGTGGAAGACACAGAAGAGGAAGAAACCGAGGAGGAAGAAGACTTTGAAGAGAAGGAAGCAGATGGAGGGATCCAGCCCAGACAGTCCCTTAGTGGTCGGCATATTCGGGATGCAATCGTCTGCCTGCGGTCCCAGTGATCACAACCCCAATTGCCCTTTCAACATTTGGCCCACACCTTACCTTCCCTCTATTAGTGACCATCACAATAAAAGCCACCACAAAGCAAATTTTCCAATCTAACTTTATACATTTATCCATCCAAATGACATCAAGAAATCATTACCCTTATGCATTCTCTTAGTGACTATCTTGTGTGTGCCTTGGCCTATCCTACTGATGTCACACAGTTCTACACCAGTGGCTGGTGGAAGGCTGCTGACTTCTACTGGAGGGGGCACTACAAATGGTCTTGCTGGTTGGCATTAAGGAACTGGTGGCTGAGAGTGTCAAATCAATCTTCTTCTTGTTCTTCTTCAATCTCTTCTCCCTCTTCTTGGTCACCCACTGGCTGGGCAGGCTGCATTTTTTGTGTGTGTGTGAAATGAGGAAGGCACAAGGGTGGAGTTGTGGTGATGGGAGGCCAGGAAAGCATGAGGTGTATGCCAGAAGGCGGATAACGTGGGGGTGCACCAGCATCTTTTATCCTTTCAGCCCCGCCGCTGGCCAAGGGCTCAGCCATCCCTCTGCCAAGAATGACCTGCACTGTCTCTTCCAAGGGGGTGAGGTGAGGCTAGGAATGGGAGATGTCCCTTGTGATTCATACAGATTGTTGGTAGGTGAGTGATTGGGGTGTGAGGCTAGTGGTGCAGTTGGTAGGAGACGGCTGTTGAGATGCATTCACTGACCTTGACCAGTGGTCTAAGATCGTGAGGATTCTTTGGGCACTGGGACCAGGGGGTGGGGGCGACACTGCTGGCAGACACCCACAGGATGTACTCCCACATGGTTCTTTCTGGGGAGCCTCCTGGCCCCTGTAGGTAGAGGGCCAGTCTTGCAGCGTTGACCCCCTGCACAAAGCTGGAGTGCTGCGTATGAGACCCTGGATGCCCCTTCCCTGGCCTGCTGAGCCATTTGTGTTAGTGTTGAGGCATGGTTCCAATTTTTTGAGGTTAGGAAGGAAATTCAGCTTTAAGAGCTGAATATTCGCATTTAGGACAACTTTCTTAATGTTAAACATTTTTTAAAAGGCAGAAAGGGCTGAAAACTGCATCGTTTCACCATTTTAATTTGTACTGCTTTAGTGTGCGTAGCCCCTTTAATTCTCAGACCTCGTCGTTACCCACAATTCCTTGTGAGCTTCACAATGCCTCGATTCCAGAGGCTGTGGGGAGCTCCAACGCCGCACCTGGACAGAAACTTCGTCTCTGGATGCCTCCAGCAATGCCACCAGGATGGCATTGCATGGAAGGTAAGTGCTGCGCCAATAAACACCTGCCCCCCAGATACCCCCACCCATCCTGTTAACTCCGGCAACTTTACTGTCGAACATGAATTTCTCCCCCTATGAGTCTTAGTAGGCTTGAAGCTAAACATGTCCAACTAATGCAGAGCAGCAATCAAATATTGCAGTACATAGTCAAAACGATCGAATATGAGTCGGGGGATATGATGATCAAAGTTTATAGTGCTGTAGTTAGACCACAACTTGAATCCTTTGCCCAGTTTTGGTCACCAAGAAATGAGAATCCATGCAGAGAAGCACCATGAAGCTTCTTCCCAGTGTCGGGTGTCTATGTTATGGGTGTTAAAAAAACAAGCCTGAAGGCTTTGTGTCTTAACGCAAGGAGTATCCGCAATAAGGTGGATGAATTAACTATGCAAATAGATGTTCACAAATATGATGTGATTGGGATTACGGAGACGTGGCTCCAGGATGATCAGGGCTGGGAACTCAACATCCAGGGGTATTCAACATTCAGGAAGGATAGAATAAAAGGAAAAGGAGTAGCATTGCTGGTTAAAGAGGAGATTAATGCAATAGTTAGGAAAGACATTAGCTTGGATGATGTGGAATCTATATGGGTAGAGCTGCAGAACACCAAAGAGCAAAAAACGTTAGAGTTGTGTACAGACCTCCAAACAGTAGTAGTGATGTTGGGGAGGGCATCAAACAGGAAATTAGGGGTGCATGCAATAAAGGTGCAGCAGTTATAATGGGTGACTTTAATATGCACATAGATTGGGCTAACCAAACTGGAAGCAATACGGTGGAGGAGGATTTCCTGGAGTGCATAAGGGATGGTTTTCTAGACCAATATGTCGAGGAACCAACTAGGGGGGAGGCTATCTTAGACTGGGTGTTGTGTAATGAGAGAGGATTAATTAGCAATCTCATTGTGCGAGGCCCCTTGGGGAAGAGTGACCATAATATGGTGGAATTCTGCATTAGGATGGAGAATGAAACAGTTAATTCAGAGACCATGGTCCAGAACTTGAAGAAGGGTAACTTTGAAGGTATGAGGCGTGAATTGGCTAGGATAGATTGGTGAATGATACTTAAGGGGTTGACAGTGGATGGGCAATGGCAGACATTTAGAGACCGCATGGATGAACTACAACAATTGTACATTCCTGTCTGGCGTAAAAATAAAAAAGGGAAGGTGGCTCAACCGTGGCTATCAAGGGAAATCAGGGATAGTATTAAAGCCAAGGAAGTGGCATACAAATTGGCCAGAAATAGCAGCGAACCCGGGGACTGTGAGAAATTTAGAACTCAGCAGAGGAGGACAAAGGGTTTGATTAGGGCAGGGAAAATGGAGTACGAGAAGAAGCTTACAGGGAACATTAAGACGGATTGCAAAAGTTTCTATAGATATGTAAAGAGAAAAAGATTAGTAAAGACAAACGTAGGTCCCCTGCAGTCAGAATCAGGGGAAGTCATAACGGGGAACAAAGAAATGGCAGACCAATTGAATAAGTACTTTGGTTCGGTATTCACTAAGGAGGACACAAACAACCTTCCGGATATAAAAGGGGTCAGTGGGTCTAGTAAGGAGGAGGAACTGAGGGAAATCCTTATTAGTCAGGAAATTGTGTTGGGGAAATTGATGGGATTGAAAGCCGATAAATCCCCAGGGCCTGATGGACTGCATCCCAGAGTACTTAAGGAGGTGGCCTTGGAAATAGTGGATGCATTGACAGTCATTTTCCAACATTCCATTGACTCTGGATCAGTTCCTAAGGAGTGGAGGGTAGCCAATGTAACCCCACTTTTTAAAAAAGGAGGGAGAGAGAAAACAGGAAATTATAGACCGGTCAGCCTGACATCAGTAATGGGTAAAATGATGGAATCAATTATTAAGGATGTCATAGCAGTGCATTTGGAAAAAGGTGACATGATGGGTCCAAGTCAGCATGGATTTGTGAAAGGGAAATCATGCTTGACAAATCTTCTGGAATTTTTTGAGGATGTTTCCTGTAAAGTGGACAAGGGAGAACCAGTTGATGTGGTATATTTGGACTTTCAGAAGGCTTTTGACAAGGTCCCACACAAGAGATTAATGTGCAAAGTTAAAGCACATGGGATTGGGGGTAGTGTGCTGACGTGGATAGAGAACTGGTTGTCAGACAGGAAGCAAAGAGTAGGAGTAAATGGGCACTTTTCAGAATGGCAGGCAGTGACTAGTGGGGTACCGCAAGGTTCTGTGCTGGGGCCCCAGCTGTTTACATTGTACATTAATGATTTAGACGAGGCGATTAAATGTAGTATCTCCAAATTTGCGGATGACACTAAGTTGGGTGGCAGTGTGAGCTGCGAAGAGGATGCTATGAGGCCGCAGAGTGACTTGGATAGATTAGGTGAGTGGGCAAATGCATGGCAGATGAAGTATAATGTGGATAAATGTGAGGTTATCCACTTTGGTGGTAAAAACAGAGAGACAGACTATTATCTGAATGGTGACAGATTAGGAAAAGGGGAGGTGCAACGAGACCTGGGTGTCATGGTACATCAGTCATTGAAGGTTGGCATGCAGGTACAGCAGGTGGTTAAGAAAGCAAATGGCATGTTGGCCTTCATAGCAAGGGGATTTGAGTACAGGGGCAGGGAGGTGTTGCTACAGTTGTACAGGGCCTTGGTGAGGCCACACCTGGAGTATTGTGTACAGTTTTGGTCTCCTAACTTGAGGAAGGACATTCTTGCTATTGAGGGAGTGCAGCGAAGATTCACCAGACTGATTCCTGGGATGGTGGGACTGACCTATCAAGAAAGACTGGATCAACTGGGCTTGTATTCACTGGAGTTCAGAAGAATGAGAGGGGACCTCATAGAAACGTTTAAAATTCTGATGGATTTTGACAGGTTAGATGCAGGAAGAATGTTCCCAATGTTGGGGAAGTCCAGAACCAGGGGTCACAGTCTAAGGATAAGGGGTAAGCCATTTAGGACTGAGATGAGGAGAAACTTCTTCACCCAGAGAGTGGTGAACCTGTGGAATCCTCTACCACAGAAAGTAGTTGAGGCCAATTCACTAAATATATTCAAAAGGGAGTTAGATGAAGTCCTTGCTACTAGGGGGATCAAGGGGTATGGCGAGAAAGCAGGAATGGGGTACTGAAGTTGCACATTCAGCCATGAACTCATTGAATGGCGGTGCAGGCCAGAAGGGCCGAATGGCCTACTCCTGCACCTATTTTCTATGTTTCTATGTTTCTAAAAGATTGGAAAAACTTAGGGGTGCAAATTATCCCTCTCCTTAAGGCCTGTTACCATCGCAAATCGGCGGTCATGCCGCGGAGTGGAGTGGTTGCCGACTATACGTGGAATGGCCGCTGCTAGCCCAATTGCTCTTCCAAGGTTTCCCGGCGGTACCCCGATTCCCGCCCCTCCCCCACCCCGCCACCACAGCTCCGCTGCTGCCGATCCGTCTTAAGTGCATCATCACAATACCCCCCCCCTCCGACAGCGACATTCCCCTCTGAAGACCTTCGGCCCGCCTAGCGGTGCCAAAACCTGTTTTTTCCCGGTGGCCCGGTGAGGCTGTGGCCTTCTGCAACGGCGGTGCGGCTTCCCTTAAAGGGGAACACGCACTGCCACTGCCGCCGCGTTTTTTTTTGTCGGCCGACTGCCTTGTCGGCCTGGCAATTATGCCCCCCAGGTTCGGCTGGGCCGCCAACAGGCAGCCTGGCTCCCCCGTGGTGACCAGGCCCGGCCAAAACCCTCCCTCGTGGCTCAGTGGGCCGAAGTTTTGAAATCGCGGAGGTTCTCCCCTTTAAGTGAAAGGGAGAGCTGTGGTGACGCGGCGCCATGATGATGTCATCGCGGCGGTCACTCCGCACCCCCCCCCCCCGCCCCCAACTTACGCCCCTCAGATGTTGCTACCACCTGTTTCTGCCCCACAAGTGTTGTCCCCGCCCCCGTTAAGAGCGACTTCCGCATCCGAATAAAAACAAACAATGAGCGGAATTTCATTCAAGAGGCGACCACAACCACAACCGTGGTAAAAAAAACAGTGACACGGGGTGCGTGCGCCCTGTTTCAGGTGGCAGGCAATTTCTACCGCTAATTAGGCTTTCCAGCCTCGAAAGGAGGTGTCTGAGAAGTGATCTTAGAGACGTGTATACGATTGTTAAAGGTATAGAAACACCTAATCTGGAATTTTACTTTCAATTGGACTGTGGGATCAGAACAAGAGGAGACGGGTTTAAACTCGAGATGTATATCAGGAAATTCTTCTTCACACCAAAAGTGAACACCATGTAGCATAAACTTCAAGATAGAATAGTGAAAGCAAGAGAACTGGAATAATTTAAGATCCAATTCGATGCTACAATGGTGGAAGGGGGAGGGAGTGTTAGGATCTCTCTGGATGGATGAATCAAATTGACCAAATGGCCTTCTTCATCCATAATTATCCTGTGATTGTCATTACATCTTTTAATGTTTAACAGATACATAAATCAGTGGAAAGAGATTTTTTTTAAACATTTCTGTACAGAGCTGCTCGAATATAATATAAATACATTCTTGCTATAATTATAATTTCAGCATGCTCGGTTGCTAGTTACTACGTTACTAGTTATGTGCTGTTCTGATATACTCGGCAGCTCAACCCAGTAAAATATCATGGTTCAATGAAGAGCTTCACCATTCTGTCCTGCTGCAGATTGCAAGCTACTTGTGGGTCCCCTGTAGAAATTCTTTAGCAATCTCATGGGGGGTCTGCCTCTGTATTTGCTCCAGCTCTGGTGGATAGGATGAATCTGTACTTTCTGCCAGTGTATGAAGATTGTCACATATGGTAATCAGCACCAGACCTTTGGTTTTGCATAATATGAAACTTTACAAATCTCCGAAGCCAATTCCTTAAAAGTAAAATGACTGTTCATCACAGCTGGATGTCTTATGTTGAATTTTAGGGACATAGTTTAAACGGCATCGAAATATTCTCCCTGGGAGTCCTGGCTGAGGTCAATATAGCCTGATTCCACTAGCTGTCATTTACAGTCCTTGTTTAATTATTGTAGAGTACCACATACAACAGTCTCCCCCCCAGAAAGATGATAAATAAAAATATCATCAAATATGAACCAGATGCACTCTGCAGTCTTCCAGCGGTGCCAGCATATCCTCCCACACTGCAGAAAAAAGGAATCACTGCCCCTTCTCAATTCTACTCATGCACATATAAAACCGCTGGCATTTATTTTAGGATTACTTAAAGAAAAGCCACTATGTTGTCACTTGGCAATATTGGGCTAAAACCAGTCCAGATGATGGAGACATTCTTCCTATCTCTGGTTGTTAGAACCCTACATGAGCATACAAACATATGAAAGGAGAGATGAAAAATTGCTGTTGGGCCATCCATTGCATTCTCTATGCATCAGATGGTGCAATCTTACATACCACCAACTCCAAAGACCCGGAATGCTAAACCGTAGAGAGGCATAGAAGAAAACTGATGGTCCGCATTAGGAAAAACTCTGGGAAATTCCCCCCTCCTTCCCTAAGGCAAGCAAGCAAGCGCCAAGAAACCATGGTTACCATCAACACATCAGTAAACATACTTATACTAACCGCTCCCCACCCGCTCATCACCCAATCCCCACCATATGTCACAATTTCTTGAGGAATATGATACAGTACTAGAGAGAATAAGAAGCAAACATTTCTATCCACTGGGCCAGTCCCAATGTCACGGGCTTTTTGCCTCCGTAACCATTTGTTCCTTGATGTTTCTCGTGATTCACCCACCCCCACCCCACGCCCACCTGTCTGTTTCCTCGATATTCAAGGCACAATAAGAAATCAGCAAATTTTATAACTGGAAATATTTTCTTACATTTTCTATCTAAAAATGTTATTTCTTTATAGACAGCATCTATTTGTCTAACCAATTGTACAGAATGTAAAATGGCAGGACGCACGCAGAATTGAACGTTTTGCCCCTCTGTGTACTTTTCTCTGTCATTTTTGGCAAAAAGAAAATGAGACCAGCACATTAACCTGAATGGGCCCAATGACTCCTCTGGAATTCTCCTGTGCACTGCCTGGAACTGGGTGGTGAAAGTTGCGGAGCTGCCCATTCACTTTGGAACATTTGTAAGTGGACAGCCAATAATTTCCTGTGACTTAAGGTAAGTATGTCTTTCTAGTTTTCAGTGCAGCAGGGATGCACTGCGGTGGTGTGGAGCACTTGACTGATCTTTCTGACAGCAGTCAATGGGACAATGTTGTACTTGGGATTTACCCTACTAATGGCTCTTAAGGTGGGCAACAATGCACAACTTCCCCATTTGGAATTGGTGCTAATTTTGAGGCCTGATGGGTGCTTGCCCAGCCCAGTTGCATTAGCTGAACCCAGAAAAGCAAAAGGTTCATTAGAGATCAAGTTGGGCATATATGAAAAGCATATTACTCAGCTTATGCTGAAATGAGGCAAGAGGAGGAAACACGGCCCGAATGTGTCCAAGTCTGTACATTGGGTAAATAATCCAAAATTCCTCAACGGGGTTGAAATTTGGTCTCGACCCGTTTGGGGATGGTAACAATTGGGAGGCGCAGGACTTAGCGGCAGGCACTAAAGTCTTGCCCCGCTCCAAAAATTCGAGTTACCGCCCCCGGAAGGAAATGGAGCGCTACATCAAGGGCTCCACTTCCTGGGGTGCGAATTGGTCGGACGCCTCAGCAGCACTGGGCCATCCAGCGCTGCTGCATCCAAGGGGCCCTTCCCTCACTTAAAGGGAAAGGCCCACACTGCCAACTCTGCAAAGTAAAGATCGATCTATCTGGACTACCATGGAGCGGGAGTGCCGCGGCCAGGACCCCACAAAGAAACCGGATCAGCAGCACCAACAAGAAGGTATATTTTTTTACATTTTTCACTCGGCCACCTCGCCTTTAAGTATCGCCCTGGTCGCGGCCGGCTGCACGATCCGCGCCTCCTGCAGCTGCCGGTGTTTACGCCCGGCGCTGCTGCAGTGGGCAAAAGTGAATTTTGGGTCCGGGATGCTAGCGGGATGATGAGCCCTGCGATGACGTCACAATCTCTGGGCGCAGGAGATTGGGGCGCAAAGCCGTAGCGCCATCGCTAAACTCCCGCCCAACAGGGTGGGAGACGTTAACAGCCCACGGGGGGGCGCTAATGGGAGGCGCAAAGGCACCCAATTTCTCCCCCTTTCAGTCTGCAATTTGCTTTGATGCTCATTTCTACCATCTAAAGTAAGATTGTGGGTTATAGCCAGCTAGGGTGGGATGACCTAAAACAACAGCGACCATTAACAGAGGCACTGTCTGTCCAGCAGCAACCTGCCCCTGAGTACAGGAGCAGATAAAGCATGAATATTTACAGTACTAAAGGAAAATGAGCAATTATGTGCTCCTGCTGGGAGACATGCTCTAAAGGAATCAAAGTCACGGGACTGTAATCATATCCCCACACCCAGCTCCCTTAGAACTCCAACACTAGTGCTTATTGAACCCACATTATTCAAGAGTTTATTTTGTTGTATAAAAATAACCTTTATTGAACACCCTCTGCTGGAGCAGGGAAGCTTGATTGTATCTACTTTCTTTTTTAAAAGACAATTTAAGCAATATTTATTCAGGATACATTGCTTTGTATTTCTGGGAAGGTCATTCACAGAGTCTCTGAGGGCAGGAGGGGAAGGAAAATCATGTTGTGAGGAAGGAAATCCATAACAATGCATTAAGGTACGTGCACTGTTTGTGGGGCAATGACAGATAGCGCAGGTTGCTATAATGATTTTTTCCTCCCAACAGTTAATTTAATGTGGCATTCATTTACTAATCAATGTCTCCATGTGAGTACAGAATATTGATATTCATCAAACTTTGAAATGCAGGATTCTATACATCATCATCATAGGCAGTCGCTCGGAATCGAGGAACTGAATGTTCAGCAACTATTCCTACAGAACCAACACTCTTGATAGATATCATGGAATAGATCTGTAAATCACTTTTGCAGCCTATTTCCTAAACGTTTTCTTCAAAATACCAGTTTACAGATCCACAAGAGAGATTATAGTTCATATTGTGATAACCTTTCCTGTTATGTACAATTTTGGCTGTTCTATTTTTGATCGACCTAGATTATAAAAGGTTACTTGTGTTTTTATTGTGGCATGGATAGATAGTGGTAAGAGGGGCGAAATTGGGCTCTGTAGAGCCCGTTATTTGGGTGCTACTCGGCCCCCTAAAACTACCAAAATGGCGTCCGCGGTGTGCAGGTACACTTCCGATGGGAGGTGCGCCGCACTCCATATTTGTAAAGGGGTTTGTGCATCATCATCATAGGCAATCCCTCGGAATCGAGGAAGACTTGCTTCCACTCTAAAAATGACTCCTTAGGTGGCTGAACAATCCAATACGAGAACCACAGTTCCTGTCACAGGTGAGATAGACAGTCGTTGAGGGAAAGGGAGGGTGGGACTGGTTTGCCACGCGCTCTTTCCGCTGCCTGCGCTTGATTTCTGCATGCTCTCGACAATGAGACTCGAGGTGCTCAGCGCCCTCCTGGATGCACTTCCTCCACTTAGGGCGGTCTTTGGCCAGGGGCTCCCAGGTGTCAGTGGGGATGTTGCACTTTATCAGGGAGGCTTTGAGGGTGTCCTTGTAATGTTTCCTCTGCCCATCTGGGGCTCGCTTGCCGGGAAGGAATTCCAAGTAGAGCGCTTGCTTTGGGAGCCTCGTGTCTGGCATGCGAACGATGCGGCCTGCCCAGTGGAGCTGATCAAGTGTGGTCAGTGCTTCAATGCTGGGATGTTGGCCTGGTTGAGGACGCTAATCTTGGTACGTCTGTCCTCCCAGGGGATTTGTAGGATCTTGCAGAGACATCGTTGGTGGTATTTCTCCAGCAATTTGAGGTGCACAACTAACAAACACCAGCAGCATGCAGAGCAGGAAGATTATGACGTCAATCAGTGTGCAATATTGATTTGAGACCAGCGTTGCCATTTTGTAGCTCTATGTTCTAGCCTATGCCCTCTGTTAACCTTGCACAGCTGAACACGCATCCCATGGCATGAATGACACCCTACCAGTGCTATTTAAAGGAATCATGAACTACTTACAGGTTAATTGCTAGATTATTACTTCTGTCAATTGCTGCAATTCTACACGTTTCGGGTGTTTTTCCATACTTGTTTAAAATTTCAATGGTCTACAAGGAATGGCTGGTGTTGAAGTACTTTTTTGATAACTTAAAGGCTTGTGCACAAATCAGTTGCTTCTGGACATGGGTGGCCTAGTAGGGCTTCCTCTTTGCAATGAGCATGACTGAGAGATTGAGCAGAGCCTACACAGAGCAGGACAAGCAGCTAGAAGAGGGAGGAAGCATTTCCGTGTGCCCTCCGGTGAGCTGGCACCTGCGCTATCCTTTCCCCGCCCTCCCACCACCACCAGCCCTGGCTCCAGCGCACTTCTGCCCGGTGTCTCTCCATGTGCAGTTCCAATCTCTATGCTATCCTCTAAATTACACGCAGTGTCAATATTTGAGCTGGTGGCTGAGATTGCGAAATCGAGTGACAGTGTCCCTTCATCTTCACTGTCTTCTTGATCTTCCTCCACTGCCTGAGCAGCCTCCAGTTCTGAAATGAAAAAGGATTGGAATATGGTGAGGGGAGAAGAGAACGTAATAAGTGTGTGCTTACGCTATCTGCAGCTTGTAAATCAGAACAGATTGACGGATGAGAGAGAAGTGGGATGAGAGAAGGAGGATTAGGATTAGTCCCGCCAATGACCACGGCCTCAGCAATGGCCCTTCGCATACTGGTCAGCACTGTGTCTTCCATAGGGGTTACAGCATGCAGGCACCCCTCTCCTCTTCCCATTAATTCCTGATGCCTCCTGTTGTGCACCACCTTCTCCTGCAAGGAAGAGGGAAGTGTGTCAGTGAGTGTCGTGCTATATGTTGGGTGATGTGACTGTCATGGTGGAATAGCTGGCGGTATGTGCAAGCTTTGAGATGTGGGTGCGAGACTTACAACAATGCTAAGTGTGTGAGGGTGAGGTAAAGTGTGAGATATAAGTCCTGATTGATAGAGATTGTTGGTAGGTGAGTGATGGGGTGTAGTGCATTGAGCAGTGGATGAGGCTAGTGGTGCCGTTGGTAGGATATGGCATTTGAAGATGCACCCACTGACCTTAACAACTCATGTGAGATCATTGAATTTCTTCCTGCACTGCATCCAGGACCTTGGGACTACACTTCTGGTATTGATCTCTGCCGGTATCTCTTGCCACTGCTTTCTGAGCATATGTCTGGAGGACCTCCAGTCTGCCTGAGGACACAGGATATCTCTCCTTCTTTTCTTCTCTTCTACCAAGACCTCAATGCAGCATCTGAAAACCTTGGTGCATGATCTCTCCCATGGTCAGCCATTGTTGATTCTCCAGCAATATTCAGAGTGATCTCAACACCACCAGCGGCCACAATGCACCTCCCCTTTAATAGGTGCAGCCTAGTTTTAAGTGGTGCTAGGCACTAACAATATTGGGCTCCCTGCTGATGCATGTAGCCAATGAACAGCACAGGGAGCTGGTTGTATGGAGAAATCATGGAAATGAGCACAAAGTTGGCGTCCTGTCCACAGTGTAATCAACGGGCATGGGTCAATTGTACACCGCGATCCCCACACCTGTTTTTGGGTGTTATCCAATTTAACCCCCATTAATGTATCTTGAAAATGTGTGTGAAGTATTCATTACAAATTATCCTTTCAGTGGTTGTGTTATGATCAATTATGGATCTTCTCTCAGTGTCTATAATTTAATATAAGATGGTTTTAGATAAATGCAAGTTGGAGTCTAGAACGATGAGAGGGGATCTCATAGAAACATATAAAATTCTGACAGGACTGGACAGGTTAGATGCAGGAAGAATATTCCCGATGTTGGGGAAGTCCAGAACCAGGGGTCACAGTCTAAGGATAAGGGGTAGGCCATTTAGGACCGAGATGAGGAGAAACTTCTTCACTCAGAGAATTATGAACCTGTGGAATTCTCTACCACAGAAAGTTGTTGAGGCCAGTTCATTAGATATAGTCAAAAGGGGGTTAGATATGGCCCTTGCGGCTAAAGGGATCAAGGGGTATGGAGAGAAAGCAGGAGTGGGGTACTGAAGTTGCATGATCAGCCATGATCTTATTGAATGTTAGTGCAGGCTCGAAGGGCCGAATGGCCTACTCCTGCACCTATTTTCTATGTTTCTATGTTTAATTTCAGTAAGGGATAATAAAAATCACACAGGTTTTGATGGATTCCTCCATATAATGCTTAAACTGAGGTTCTCCCTATTTCACTCTTCAGCCAGCTGCCAGCAGATACATGAGATGGGCTTGGTTGACAAAGCTCCCAATTCCTCATTTCTGAGCGAATACTTCAACTCTGCTTGTCACTTGCTCTGATGGCTTATTTTAAATTAGAAACTTACGGTGTGGGGAATTTTGGATGAAAATCTGTGCTGTTTTTAAAAATCCGGCCATGGGATGTCGGCATCATGAGCGCGCGCTGATGACGTTAGCGTGGGGCGGACTTGCCGCGTCACACTAACACCTCACAGCGTCCCTCCCCTTCTTTTAAAGGGAAGGGCCGCTCTGAACTCTGCAGGCTCTTTAGTGGCTCCCACTGGCCCACCAGGGAGGGTGTTGGCCGGGCCAGCGGCCTAGCACCCAAGAGGGGATGCTGGGCTGCATGTTGGCGGCTGGGCCACACCAACAGCCGCCATTGTCGGCCCGACTGAAAAAAGATGGCGGCAGCCGTGCTACCACCTCCCCTTTAAGAGCAGCTGGGCCGCCACAGCCACCAGAGAAACTGTCGGTGGCATCCCCCCTCACCGGCCTCGCATCCCGTGGGGCAATTTCCCCCGAAGGGCGCAAAGGGGTTGGCGCGGGGTGATAAGCGGTTGGCGTAGGGTGATAAGGGGTCGGTGCAGGGTGATAAGGGGTCGGCACGGGGTGATAAGGGGTCGGTGCAGGGTGATAAGGGGTTGGCGCGGGGTGATAAGGGGTCGGTGCAGGGTGATAAGGGGTTGGCGCGGGGTGATAAGCGGTTGGCGTAGGGTGATAAGGGGTCGGTGCAGGGTGATAAGGGGTCGGCACGGGGTGATAAGAGGTTGGCGCGGGGTGATAAGCAGTTGGCGTAGGGTGATAAGGGGTCGGTGCAGGGTGATAAGGGGTTGGCGCGGGGTGATAAGGGGTTGGCGCGGGGTGATAAGAGGTTGGCGCGGGGTGATAAGGGGTCGGTGCAGGGTGATAAGGGGTTGGCGCGGGGTGATAAGGGGTTGGCGCGGGGTGATAAGGGGTCGGCGCACACGCCGGTGCGCTAATTGCGGTACAAACCACTTCTTGCCGGTGGAGCCCCGGGGTCAATACCTAGCGGGTAGTTGTGGCTGCGCCCCGCGGGCTAACTCATTAGTGCTCTGTTAGCGCTGGCCGGCAGCACTAACTGGCTTTGCGCCAATGGGCAATTTTGGGATCCTATGCCTCTATATATAAAGCCCAGGATCCCATATGCTTTATTAATTGCTTTGTTAAGCTGTCCTGCCACCTTCAAAGATTTGTGCACAAGACCCCCCCCCAGGTCTCTCTGTTCTTGCACCTCCTGTAAAATTGAACCATTTAGTGTGTATAGTCTCTCCTTATTCTTTCGAGCAAAATGTATCACCTCACACTTCCCTGCATTGAATTTCATCTGCCGTGTGTCTGCCCATTCCACCTTCTGGTCTATGTCTTCTTCAATCTATTGCTATTTTCCTCACTGTTTACTACACTTCCAAGTTTTGCGTCCTCTGCAAATTTTGAAATATTGGAATGTCCGGTTTGCTATCCTCTGTAATTATTGACGCAAAGTAATTATGTAACATGTCCGCCATTTCCCTATTTTCATTGGCAATATCACCATTATCACTTTTCAAACATTGTGTCTGACCACCCTCTTTTTCCTGTTATAATTGTAAAAATGTTTTGTGTTGATTTGGATATCCCTCGCAAGTTTCTTTTCATACTCCCTTTTATGTGGCTCTTACTATCTGTTTTGTCACTTTTTGTTGTTCTTTGTATGTCTCCCCGTTGCTAGTTTTTGCATGTTTTCTTTTAGTTGTATGTTTTCCCTTGCCTCTTTATTCATTTCGGATTTGAATCCACATCATTATGACTCAGGACAAAAGTGTTGCCACGAGACTAAGCTTGTGCCCAACCTTCACAGTTAACTGCTCTTCCTTTCGCAAGCCCATTTAGCAGAGGCCATTATGTAATGATGGATAATGTTTATTAGTTATTTTAGCAAGGTAAACATTTGAGGCAGATATGATCTTCAAAGGCAAACTGTATTGTTCTGTGCATTCCACATTGTTTGTGAACCTGCTTTGTTTTCACATTGGCTTTTATTCTCTCTTGTCATGTTGTTTCAATGAAATAAAGAAAAATTCAAGGAGCCATCATATAGTTCAGATGGTTCAGGTCAAAGGTCAGTGTAATTGCTTACTCTTTTCATGATAGAATTCTCTTAAAAAAAACAGGTTGGTTTTGACAGTGAAGTGGCTTAAGTTCAAGTTGTGTGTGTGTATAACAGGAATTGTATAAATAAACAGTGGGGGTTATCTTGGCCTCAAAAAATCAGCTCCACAACATTTTGGGTACGTTTTCTTTGTTGACTGCTGTGGTTGCTTATAGAATTATTGGTTAGGCTGCGACACGCCTGGTACAAATGGGCGGAGCACATGCAGTGCACATTCTGCCCATTGGTCTCTCAAAATTGCATCGGGGGGTTCCACAACCGACACAGGATCCCGATTTGCATCTTATGATTAGACTCCTGCCTGAAGCAGGCTGTTACCTGGGCCGTCCAAGAGAAGGCATACAGCAGGTGGAGACATTCTGTGTTGCAATTTTAGGGCGATAGTATTCCACTCATACCAAGCCCTCAGAAGTGGGGCCACTAATTGACTTTATATCATGTTAGGTCAGATAGAGGATTTTATGTTTCAAATCTTGCCTTAGATTTTCTTGGGTGCAACTGTGCTGTTTACTCCTGTGAGCTTTCTGAATGCGTTACGTTTAGCTGTCTGCCCCAAACAGCCCAATATCTAACTATATGATAAAATAACACACAGGTGTGAAAATAATATGCCCACGTGATCTAAACTGGACATTTGTGTCTTTCACATTTGTGATTCTTCATTTGTTTTGAAGATGCTTTATTTCATAGCAAGTAATTATACAGACCAACAATTATAATTCTGCTCACTTAATTCAATCAGTCCTTTGCATAATATAAAAATATGTTTCCCCACGTCAGTGGGTTGTCTTGCTTGACTTGCACAAAGTAAATTTGACATTTTCCCTCTGAGCCTGGCCACAACTTGTCCTTGTGGATTTTTGTTTGAAATCTGAGTGATTGCATATGTGTCTGCCTCCTTTTTCCAAATCCTTTGTGTGGAAAAAATGGTCAAACATTCTTGAACCATGAGAGCTCATTCAGCCCATTGTGTCTATACCAGTTCTCTGAAAGAGTTACCCATTTAGTCCCTTTGTTCTGGTCTTTCTCCATATTTGAGTATAGGAGCAGGGAAGTCTTACTGCAGCTGTACAGGGCCTTGGTGAGGCCACACCTTGAATATTGTGTACAGTTTTGGTCTCCTAATCTGAGGAAGGACATTCTTGCTATTGAGGGAGTGCAGTGAAGGTTCACCAGACTGATTCCCAAGATGGCAGGACTGACATATGAGGAGAAACTGGATCGACTATGCTTATATTCACTGGAATTTAGAAGAATGAGAGGGGATCTCATAGAAACATATCAAATTCTGACGGGTTTGGACAGTTAGAGACAGCGAGAATGTTCCCAATATTGGGGACGTCCAGAACCAGGGGTCACAGTCTAAGGATAAGGGGCAAGCTATTTAGGATGGAGATGAGGAGAAACTTCTTCATTCAGAGAATTGTGAACCTGTGGCATTCTCTACCACAGAAAGTTGTTGAGGCCAGTTCGTTAGATGTATTCAAAAGGGAGTTAGATGTGGCCCTTACGGCTAAAGGGATCAAGGGGTATGGAGAGAAAGCAGGAAAGGGGTACAGAGGTGAATGATCAGCCATGGTCATATTGAATGGTGGTGCAGGCTTGAAGGGCCGAATGGCCTATTCTTGCACCTATTTTCTATATTCCTATGTTTCTATATTTCCATATCTTTTTTTTTGCAAAGGCAAGTTTTTCTTTTTTCCATATCCTTTTTTTTTCATTTTAATTATTTATCCACTTCCTTTTCAAAAGTGCTTATGCATTCTGTTTCCACCAGCATTTCTGGCAGGGCGTTCTATATTCTACCATTCCACTGTGTGAAAAAAAATTGCTTAGCCTTTCTCTCTTCTTTTGACGCTGGTCTCTAATTACTGGCTCAACACGGAAATTGTTTTTTTCTGATTCACTTTATCAAAACCCCTCATAATTTCTGAACACCTCTATTAACTCTCCTCTTAATCTTCATTGTGCAAATGAATTTTTGGCAGTACCTGAATTGAAACATAAGAGCTATATGTTAATTCCCTGAATGTCCATTATTTATAAGTCCTAATACCAGCACAACATTTCTCAGCATTAAGTATGTTATCATTCTTCAATTGCAGGTTTTTATATTTCCCAATGACTTTAACCATGACCATTTTCTTTTTAAATCCTAACCTCTTGCTTCTTTTCCCAGTAACTGCTCACTAATGAGTTTCACGTCCACGAATTCCTTGAATTGATTATATGTGTAGTGGCACTGTTCTGTTTCCAGATTTTATCCTTCATTATTTCAGAGTATTTTGTGAATGTATCTGCTATTTGGTTCATTACTTTTCCAATAAAGTTGAGCGAAAAGTACAAAATGCAGTTAAGAAAATGTGCTTGGGGATTGGCCTTAGGTAATGGCTCCACTCTATTTCTACATGTTTCCCTTGCAGTACACCAGCTATGACAGTCAACCACAGGGATATTGTTCAGTTCACTGAGAAACAATCAACTATTTGGAGCTGCAGAAACATTGCACCATTAAACACACCCAGCAATTGTTAAATGTGTTCCAGAAGCTGTCTTCACATGTGTCCTCCACAAGACATTAGGGATTTTCAGTTTTTACAGCCACAGGCCACAGGCACAATCACCTTCCCAACATGAACTGACTATTGACTCTACATGTGGCACCTCCTCTCTGTCCCTTTTAATCAGACAACACTACTGTAACTGAGATCTATCCAGTTACATGAACACACTTTATTATCACTGTAAGCCAGTCAGGAGTACTTGTCTCTGGTGCCACTCAAATATATGAGCATGATTTATTTTCTTACATCTCTCGGTAGCGCTCATTGCTTTTTAAAAAATGTATTAGTTCCTGGGATGTGGGCATCGCTGGTAAGGCCAGCATTTATTGCCCATCCCTAATTGCCTTTGAGAAGGTGGTGGTGAGCCGCCTTCTTGAATCACTGCAGTCCGTGTGGTGAAAATACTCCCACAGTGCAGTTTGTGAGGGAGTTCCAGGACTTTGACCCAGCGACGATGAAGGAACGGCGATACATTTCCAAGTCAGGATGGTGTGTGACTTGGAGGGAACTTACGGGTGATGGTGCTCCCATGCGCCTGCTGCCCTTAAACAAGCACTATTGCAATGGTCAGACTTGTTGGACATGTACATTGTTGAATTAGTGTAAGTTTTTTTTCCTACAGATATGTGATGAAAGCAATAATATTGATCAGACTATTGTCATCTTATTTTAGGTGACACAGCAATGGCCTCTATAATCTTATGGACTGCAAACATTTCTATTATACATAGGAATGGAATGATGGTACCAACCATGACTGTTAAAGATATAGATGGTTTTACACATCTTTATGCACTTAACAGCACTATACATTTAAGAACAGTTCAGAGTAAGCTATAGTACAAGCTATCTAGTTGGAAAAATGTGATTTTATATTTGCAAAAGTTTAGAACTATGTAAAATATATTAATACATTAGCTAGACTCTAGAAAGTTTGTGAAAGGGATAGAGACTGCAACATTATCTATTTAAATAGAATAAAATTACAATTACATTCTTTGTCACTTAACGGAATTATGGCTTTTTAAACCAGGGAGCATATTTTCAGTGTATTAACAGTTTGTACGTTGAGTTACTATTGAGTAGAAAATAACAGCCTTGATTTGAAAATTAATTTTTGCAATTGCATTGTACAAGTTGTTAACACGTGTCTCAGGCCTTGGTATAGAATAGCTGCTATTATTGGGCCAATTATTGTTTGCAGATCCCATTAAGTAAGGCACAATATTAACAACATTATTAAGAAAAATAGAAACTTCTATTTATATAGTACCTTTCACATCCTCAGTCACAAAGTGCTTCACAGATAATTAAGTACTTTTTCCAAATGTAGCCATCGTGTAATGTGGGGAAATGTGGCAGACAACATTATAGAAACATAGAAACATAGAAAATAGGTGCTGGAGTAGGCCATTCGGCCCTTCGAGCCTGCACCGCCATTCAATAAGATCATGGCTGATCATTCCTTCAGTACCCCTTTCCTGCTTTCTCTCCATACCCCTTGGTCCCCTTAACCGTAAGGGCCATATCTAACTCCCTCTTGAATCTATCCAATGAACTGGCATCAACAACCCTCTGCGGCAAGGAAATCCACAGGTCAGCAACTCTCTGAGTGAAGAAGTTTCTCCTCATCTCAGTCCTAAATAGCCTACCCCTTATCCTGAAACTATGTCCTCTGGTTCTGGACCTCCCCAACATCGAGAACATTCTTCCCACATCTAACCTGTCCAATCCCGTCAGAATCTTATATGTTTCTATGAGAGCCCCTCTCATCCTTCTCAACGCCAGTGAATAAAGGCCCAGTTGATCCAGTCTCTCCTCATATGACAGCCCAGCTATCCCTGGAATCAGTTTGGTGAACCTTCACTGCACTCCCTCAATAGCAAGAACGTCCTTCCTCAGACTAGGAGACCAAAATTGAACACAATATTCCAGGTGAGGCCTCACTAAGGCCCTATACAACTGCAGTAAGACCTCCCTGCTCCTATATTCAAATCCCCTAGCTATGAAGGCCAACATACCATTTGCCTTCTTTACCGCCTGCTGTACTTGCGTGCCCACTTTCAGTGACTGATGAACCATGACACCCAGGTCTCGTTGCGCCTCCCCTTTTTCTTGTCTGCCGCCATTCAAATAATATTCTGCCTTCGTGTTTTTGCCCCCAAAATGGATAACCTCACATTTATCCACATCTGCCATGTATTTGCCCATTCACCTAACCTGTCCAAGTCACCCTGCAGCCTCTTAGCGTCCTCCTCACAGCTCACACCGCCACCCAGTTTAGTGTCATCCGCAAACTTGGAGATATTACACTCTATTCCTTCATCCAAATCGTTAATGTATATTGTAAAGGGCTGGGGTCTCAGCACTGAGCCCTGCGATACCCCACTAGTAACTGCCTGCCATTCTGAAAAGGACCCGTTTATCCCAACTCTCTGCTTCCTGTCTGCCAACCAGTTCTCTATCCACGTCAGTACATAACCCCAATACCATGTGCTTTGATTTTGTACACCAATCTCTTGTGCGGGGCTTTATCAATAGCCTTTTGAAAGTCCAAATACACCACAACCACTGGTTCTCCCTCGTCCACTCTACTAGTTACATCCTCAAAAAATTCCAGAAGATTCATCAAGCATGATTTCCCTTTCATAAATCCATGCTGACTCGGTCCGATCCTGTCACTGCTTTCCAAATGGGCTGCTATTTCATCCTTAATGATTAATTCCAACATTTTCCCCACTATTGATGTCAGGCTAACCAGTCTAAAATTACCTGCTTTCTTTCTCCCTCCTTTTTTAAAAAGTGGCGTTATATTAGCTACCCTCCAGTCCATAGGAACTGATTCAGAGTCATTGTTGGAAAATGATCACCAATGCATCCACTATTTCTAGGGCCACTTCCTTAAGTACTCTGGGATGCAGACTATCAGGACCCAGGGATTAATCAGCCTTTAATCCCGTCAATTTCCCAAACACAATTTCCCGCCTAATAAGGATATCTTTCAGTTTCTCATGTTCACTAGACCCACTGTCCCCTAGTACATTTGGAAGGTTATTTGTATCTTCCTTTGTGAAGACTGAACCGAATTATTGGTTCAATTGGTCTGCCATTTCTTTGTTCCCCATTATAAATTCACCTGAATTCGTCTGCTAGTCTTTTTCTCTTCACATATTTATAGAAGCTGTTGCAGTCAGTTTTTATATTCCCTGCAAGCTTCCTCTCGTACTCTATTTTCCCCTTTTTAATTAAACCCTTAGTCCTCCTCTGTTGAATTCTAAATTTCTCCCAGTCCTCAGGTTTGTTGCTTTTTCTGGCCAATTTATATGCCTCTTCCTTGGTTTTAACACTATCCTTAATTTCCCTTGTTAGCCACGGTTGAGGCACCTTCCCCGTTTTATTTTTACTCGCGATAGGGATGTACAATTGTTGAAGTTCATCCATGTGATCTTTAAATGTTTGCCATTGCTTATCCACCGTCAACCCTTTAAGTATCCTCTGCCAGTCTATTCTAGCCAATTCACACCTCATACCGTCGAAGTTACCTTTCCTTAAGTTCAGGACCCTAGTTTCTGAATTAACTTTGTCACTCTCCATCTTAATAAGGAATTCTACCATATTATGGTCACTTTTCCCCAAAGGGCCTCGCACAATAAGATTGCTAATTAGTCCCTTCTCATTACACATCACCCAGTCTAGGATGCCCAGCTCCCTGGTTGGTTCCTCGACATATTGGAAAACTATCTCTAATACACTCCAGGAAATCCTCCTCCACCGCAGTTAGGTTAGCCCAATCTATATGTAGATTAAAGTCGCCCATGATAACTGCTGTACCTTTATTGCACACATCCCTTATTTCTTGTTTGATGCTGTCCCCAACCTCACTACTACTATTTGGTGGTCTGTACACAACTCCCACTAGCGTTTTCTGCCCTTTGGAATTCCGCAGCTCCACCCATACCGATTCCACATCATCTCGGCTAATGTCCTTCCTTACAATTGCATTGATTTCCTCTTTAACCAGCAACCCCACCTCCTTTTCCTTTCTGTCTATCCTTCCTAAATGCTGAATACCCTTGGATATTGAGTTCCCAGTCTTGGTCACCCTGCAGCCATGTCTCCATGATGCCAATCACATCGTATCCGTTAACTGCTATCTGCCACCTTATTCCGAATACTCCTCGCATTGAGGCACAGAGCCTTCAGGCTTGTCTTTTTAACACACTTTGCCCCTTTACAATCTTACTGTAATGTGGCCCTTTTTGCTTAAATGGAAACATTCTCTCTGTATCCACTCTATCAAAACCTTTCATCATTTTAAAGACCTCTATTAGGTCACCCCTCAGCCTTCTCTTTTCAAGAGAAAAGAGACCCAGCATGTTCATCCTTTCCTGATATGTATATCCTCACTTTTCTGGTATGCACAGCAAGGTCCTACAAACAGTAATGGAATAAATGACCAGATAATCTGTTTTGTTGGTACTGTTTGTGTTGGCCAGGATACCAGGACAACTCCCCTGCTGTGCTTTGAATAGTGCCGTGGGATTTTTCACCTCCACCTGAGAGGCAGACCAGGCCTCGCTTTAACATCTTATCCAAAAGATAGCACTTCCGAAAATGCAGCATTCCCTGTCAACCTAGATTATATGGTCAGACCTGACTCAGAAATAAGAGCGCTATCACTGAGGCAAGGCTGAAATCCAATCAAGCCCTAATGGCATCTGTGTCATAAGTTACAAGTGAACCAGCTTTAATACCACTGGCAGACTCAAGTTGGCACATTGAGGGTGAGAAATTGCGTAGCGGCCTGTTTGAGGTGATAACATTTCAGAGAGCGCAAAAGTATCGCATTAATAATAATAATGTTGTTAATATTGTGCCTTACTTAATGGGATCTGCAAACAATAATTGGCCCAATAATAGCAGGTACTCTATACCAAGGCCTGAGACACGTGTTAACAACTTGTACAATGCAATTGCAAAAATTAATTTTCAAATCAAGGCTGTTATTTTCTACTCAATAGTAACTCAACGTACAAACTGTTAATACACTGAAAATATGCTCCCTGGTTTAAAAAGCCATAATCCCATTAAGTGACAAAGAATGTAATTGTAATTTTATTCTATTTAAGTAGATAATGTTGCAGTCTCTATCCCTTTCACAAACTTTCTAGAGTCTAGTTAATGTATTAATATATTTTACATAGTTCTAAACTTTTGCAAATATAAAATCACATTTTTCCAACTAGATAGCAAAAGGGATTTGCAGCTGACGGGAACTTCCGCTTTCGAGCTCCAAGAGGGAAGTGGAGTGCTAAATCAAGCCCTACCGCTTGTCTCAGAGCACTGAAGGGAGTGAGAGGGGCGGTAGCAGCAGAGTGCTGAGCAATGTTCAGTGCAGTGCTGCCTTCCCTTCTTCCCTTACAGGGAAGGGCCAGTGCTGGGTGACTGAGTTTTCTTACTGTCTGTGTTGGGCCACAGCACCTGTGTTATGTGCAAGGCAACCCCAAGCACTCTGAGAGTGCAAGGCTGAGCAATCGCGGGGGACTAAGGAAATCAAAAGATACTAGAATGGGGGGATAAATAAAGGTTGCCCTACCTGACCACCACTACCTTTAATTACCACTCCCCAAGTGGCCAGCCGAGGTGACAATGCCTCCTGCAGCTGCCGTTGTTGACGCCCGGCGATGCTGCAGGGGGCGGGAGTGAATATTGCATCCGGGGTGGTAATGGGGCGCTACGCACTGGATGACATCACGATCTACGGGGTGCAAGACAGCGAGGTGGTAAGTGTTAGCGCCCCCTGCAGGCGCTAACAGGAGGCACAAAGCAGGCCAATTTCTCCCCCTAAATGTTTATCTTGTACATGTCTTGTATGGTGCATCCACAGAAGCCTTTTTGGGTGATGTTGCTTCTGATGGTGTACTCTTCTGCCATTTCACAGTACAGTCACTTAAGGAGACCCTAGGTCCTATGTCTGATGTGATTGTCTTTTCCACGGCCTGATGTTCCACCTGCGTCTGTTTGTATCACGCTTGCCCATGGAAATGGTGATGACCTCATGCAGTAACTGCAGGATTGAGTATCATGGACACATCTTTGGAGCTATATGATGCAATGCACATTGTGAGTCTTTGAGCTGTATACAGTTCCAATACATCTACATGAAGTGTTACACATGAGAGCCTATAAAGGGAAAGAAAAGTCGAGAGGGAGTACTTTTTGTTTAAAGTACTCATTTAATATAAAGAAAAGCCTTAGCCTCACCATTATTTTATTTGATGTTCTATAGACTCTCCAATTTTATTGCTGGTGAGGAAACGCTCAAGTGGAATATCCCTTTGCTACTCCGTCAGAAACAAAAGGGCTCACAACAGGGGTCGTAACTTCGGACCAGCCAGAGAGTCATTGCGAAGCTGTGGGACCCTGAATGATAACAATACCAACTGAAATGCAGATTTCCCGACCAGCAGCTTGCCACTCTCCCCAGAGTTTCCTTCCCCTTGTATTTACTTTCTTGGAGGATAATAAATAATGTAGCAGGCAGGGCATTACTAACTAGGGATCTGGAAGATTTCAATAGATATTTCTCGCAAGTATTTCAGCGAATGTTTAGAAACACTTGTCTAATATTATTTGTGTCTGTTTATGAACGACAAGGGCCCTGAAATCGCGGCCTCCCGTACGGAATGCGTACCGGCCCGGAAAGGCATCGCAAAGGCCGGTTTTCGGCGCACAAGGCACATGCGCCGAAAACCGGCTTTTCTGATATGTCAGCGAAGAGGTTGGCAGAGCCTCCGAATGCGCTGGAGAACTATGAGTTCTCGCACGAGATTGGACAGTTTACACATGTACTGCCCAGAATCTAGGCCAAAAGTTGTACCACAGATGAAAGCAGGAGCACAGCCTGCATGCTGTGTGTCAGGCTGCCGCAGGAAAGAAGCAAAAAGAGGTAAAGCAGGGGACATTTTCAACGGGAAGTTTTTTTCTTTTAATTTTGAAAGCCTGATTTAAGCCTTTTAGCAAAAGGCAGGTCCAATTTCCATCATGTTTGCAAAAAAAAATTCCTCTCCACACAACTCTAAAATTAAATGAAGCTTCTTTAATTAGATGGAGGAATCGCTTGAATTTGTATTAACAGCTAGAAAGTTTCAGAAAACAAATTCAGCTGTTGGTCAGTCTGAGAGAAGTAAAATATGGGTTAAATATGTCCTGGAAATGGAAGAATTATTTGGTTGACAGTGATGAACTAACATGAGAAAGTTCTCTGTTAAGGTTAAGAGCTTGAATAAGAACAGTAATTGCGATAATTTCAAGCAGGTTTCATTAGAGGACTCCATGGTTTCATTATCTAGTAGCCCAGAAATCCCAGCCTCCCCGAGTCCATACGGACTGTGCACGGATCCGGGAAGGCATCACAAAAGCAGGTTTTCAGCATACAATGCACATGCGCTGAAAACCGCCTTTTCTGATTTGTCAAGCTCCTGTTTGACAGATTCTCCGTATCTCGGGAGCGAGGACATTTGCATGGGCAAGGTTGCGGTATTTACCCCTATCTTGCCCAGCAAATGTCCTCAAAACTCTTGCCCCTGATAAAAGCAGGTGCACAGCCTACTCTTACAGGCGTAAGAGTTTTCAAACATACAAAAACATAATAAAATAAAATAAAAAAATCATATTTTATGTTAAAAACCCTGCCCACTACGATAAGTTGAAAAAAAAAATCAGAATTTGTTTTTCTAAAACACTTATTAACTTTAATTTCAATTAATTTTAATTATGTGAGGTGTGTTTTTTTATTTGTAATTATGGTGTTTAGTGTGTTTGTTTTTTTTCTCATTACTAGCAATGAGAACTCGTAGATATGGAGTTATCATTGCTATTAATGAGAAAGCTGTGGAATACTGTACCTGATTGACTGAGCAGTCACATATGACTGCATCTTCTCCGTGGGAACCTGGAGGATGGGAGCGCGCTTAGCAGCACAGGAAGAGAAGGCCTCCCCACCGGAATCCCACGCTCCTTCGAGACCTCCAGGTAAATTCGTAAAAATTCTCCGGTCAGAGGCATTCGTCCGAAAGAAGCCTCCGACCCAAATTTCAGGGCCATAGTTTGTAAGAATGAGAGATAATCTAGAATTTTAATTTGTTTTCAACCTGAAAATGACAATTTAAAAATTATTTTTCTCATAGTTACTGCTGTTTAAAATAATTTGGCCATAATATGTTATAAAGAGCCTTAAAAATTAATTCAGGGCGTGATATTTATCAGGCGGGTATGATGAGTGGCAATCAGATACCGATCGTTTCGCTGCACTGCCCAATGTGAATTTGTACCCACTGACTTTAAAAATTAGTTCTCCAAGTCGTTCCTTCTTTTCTCCTACGTGTACAGCATCTATCCACAAAGGAAGCCTGTGAGGGAGAAACATGCCTGCTTATGATGTTATCATAAATATTTGTGAAATTCTGGCGCAGAGAAACATACATTGCAGGGAACAACTAGGAAGATTGGTGAACCATGAATGCCTCCTCATTAGAAGGAATTACTATCCACCAGAGAGAGTGTACAGGGAGAGGCTATCTTTTGAAATGATGTCGGAGGAGTAATGTGTGAGGAGGCTGCGCTTCAGCTAAGAGTCAATCGGACGACATGTTGAAGGACGACCTTCAAACACGCCCCACGACCCGCACTGCTTTGTCTGTGTCCATGAATATAACCACTGCACTGAACTTCTTTGCATCAGGGTTATTTCAGACAGGCACCAGTGACATTTCAAACATCAGCCAGTATGCTGTGAGGTCCTGCATTCATCAGGTAACGGATGCCACATTCCGTAGGAGCGATGAGTTCATACGTTTTGACCTGTCTGCTCCACAGCAAAGGGTGAGTGCCCTTGCTTTTTATAGAATAGCTGCCTTCACAAAAGTGATTGCGGCCGTCGACGGAACCCACTTTGCACTGAAGGCACCGATTGGTAATGCTGTGAGATTCATCAACAGGAAGGGGTATCATTCATTAAATGTAATGATCGCCTGTGATGCGCAACTCAGGATCCTAAGCGTGAAAACAGGTCACTGTGGAAGTAGTCATGACTTCTTTGTCCTCCAGCACTCCAACTTATATGACTGTCTCAACCAATTGCCTCCAGGATCCGTATGGATATTGGGCGACAAGGGCTACCCGCTAAAACTGTGGCTGATGACACCATACCGCAGGACCAATAATGAGGCACAGGAGAGATACAACCAAGCACATGTGGGGACACATCAAGTTGTCGAGAGGACAATCGGGGTTTTAAAATCATGTGTCCGATGCCTGGACAGATCAGGGGGGACATTGCAATACAGTCCTGCAAAAGTGGCAAGGTTTGTGGTGGCCTGTTGCGCTTTGCACAACTTTGCCCTGAAAGAAGGCCTATCTCTTAACCCTTTAGATGAACTCTCTGCTGAAATGGAAGATCTTGAAAATGTCCGTGTAAGGCGTGAAGGTAAGCAGCAAGCTCACGCGGAAAGCAGAGCTGTCAGGGAACAGCTAGACGCCAACACGTTTACGAGGTGACGATACTGTCGCCTCCTCCCTCCCGCTGCCCCAGAAAGGCACAGGAAAGATCCAACTGAATGTAAAGTGAAAAATTAACTTTTATTGCAGCAAAGTTTTTTTGTCTTTGTCAGATAACGTTTGTCAACTTTGCAAACATTTTCAAATGTTTTTGATAAAAACAAGTTATCAGTTTAAAGTGATTTTTTTGGTTTCTTAGTGTAATAAAGACTCAACAATAAGATGTAAACTAGTTTTTTGCTACTTTTCAAACAGTTGTAACGTTTGGTTGTTAATAAAAATGTTGAATCAAAATGTCAAGTGACTACAGGCTATAAATATTAAATAAAATAGTGAAATACAATAACACAACACCAACATTGTAAAACAGTGAAATACTAACATACCAACATGCAAATACAACCAAGAGGCGGCTAAGCAGAGTGTGGCACTGACTGTCTCCTGCGCTTTTTGTTTCCCGTTGCCTTTGCCCTTGCCTTTTCCCTTAACAGGACTACTCTCCTGCCAGTTGAAATAGCCAACGGCTGCCCTTCAGCAGTTGGATCATTACTGGGTTGCTCTTCCTGTTACTGCTGCTACTGAAGGACAACATTCCCTTCTAACGTCACTAGTGTGTCGCCTCTCTCATGGCCCTGTACTGTCTCTTCGTAGGGATCAGGGAAGGTGTTAACGGCATTAGCGAAAATGGGATCAGACCTTGCGATCTTCAAATCCAATACTTCAATTAGAATTTTAATAATGCCATTAAGCGCAGTAGCAAAGGTGGGCAGCGGAAACGTTACAAGGACTTTCTCAAAGCCTCCCTGATAAAGTGTAACATCCCCACTGATACCTGGGAGTCCCTGGCCAAAGACCGCCCTAAGTGGAGGAAGTGCATCTGTCATGTATGTAACCAGCATACTACTGTAACCCTTATACAATTGTAAACCTCATGTAACCACTACATACTGTACATACTTACTAGAAATTTTTTTTTTTTTTTTTGAAATTCGTAGCCAATCGTTCCAATTCTTTGTCAAATCACAAACGCCAGAGGTCACCTTGCACACGCCAAGGATCACTCTGCGCCAATGCTCTTAGCCAAAAGGCCTAGAGCCACTGCACCGTTCCTGGAAGTACTGCAATACCAGGTTCGTGCCATGGAGGTGGATGGGTCAGGTCCCCCACACACCTCCGTGGAGGTGGATGGGTCAAGCCACCCCACCCACCTCTTGCACACCTTGATCACAGGGGGTGTACTTGTGGGAGACACTCCTTACCTGGAGATTCAGGGGAGGTCCCTCGCAGTGCCAGCACTCCTTGGTCCAGGTAATAAAGGTGAAGGTCACAGAGTGACTGTGTCTGCAGTACGTGCCTCATGTGATTATGTTTAAGAGTTAAGGACTCAACACCTGGCGACGGGAAACGGGAATCACTGAACCCAGAGGATGGCCACCAGTAGCTCAGAGGAACGTTACTGTGTGGGTGAAGACTGGGACGATTTCATGAAGAGACTCCAGCAGACCTTTGTCATGAAGGACTGGCTGGAAGTGGATGCGGCTGACAAACGGAGGGCGCATCTACGAACAAGCTGCGGGACAAAAACGTATGCGCCGATGAAGGACCTGCTCGCACCCCACAAACCGGCTGACAAGTCTTTTGAAGAGCTCAGCCAGCTGATCAGCGAACACTTAAAACTGGCGAGCAGCATACACATGGCCCGGCACCGGTTCTACACACATTGACGTCGGGGAGGGCAAACGATCTCGGACTTCGTGGCAGACTTGCGGCGCTTGGCCAGCCTCTGTAAGTTCTCAGATGCCTGCAGGGGGGAGATGATAAGGGATTTTTTCATTGAGGACATTAGCCATGCTGGGATCTTCAGGAAGCTCATAGAGACCAAGGACTTAACTCTAGAAGGGGCAGCATTGATAGCTCAAATTTTCATAGCGGGCGAAGAAGAGACGAAGTTAATTTACGCGAGTAGTCCCGGGTCCAACGTGGCGACGGACCAAGGAATTAACATGATAAACGCAGCTCAAGATCTCGCAGTCAGGCAAAGGCATTTTGAAACTGCAGCAGTCAAACAAAGGCATTTTGTAACTGCCCAAGCTGAAACCGACTCTAAGGTTGGCCCCCGACAGGGACAATGGAGAGGGGAACGGCAATTCACACCATCAAGGGAACCATTAACACCCACCATCAGATTGTTGAGAAACAAGCAAGGGAACAATCAGAGAGGAATGCCTGCTAACAGTCCTTTTGTGAACAACGATCTCAGCCAATGCTGGAGATGTGGGGGCAGACATTATGCAAAAAGCTGCAAATTTCAGCAATTCGTCTGTAGGAATTGTAATGCCAGAGGACATTTGGCTAGGGTTTGCAAACAGCCAGTAGTGAGGCTAATCTATGAGACAGAGGAATCAGACGAGGGGCTTGCAGTGCAGGACTATGCCTGGGGTAAAGCCATGGATACTGAAGTTCAGTGGGTTCATGTGGCTGACGTCCACAGCTCATACACCAAAACGCCACCCATGATGATTAAAGTTTTATTGAATGGCATCCCGGTGCGCATAGAGTTGGACACAGGAGCTAGCCAGTCCCTCATGAGAGCACAACAATTTGAGAAACTATGGCCACACAGAGCTAGCAGGCCCAAACTGGAACAAATTAATATGCAGCTATGGACGTACACCCAAGAGATCATTCCAGTGCTAGGCAGTGCAAACTTGGTGGTAACACACAATGGGTCACAGAACCGGCTGCCACTCTGGATTGTTCCAGGAAATGGGCCCACGCTTTTGGGAAGGAGCTGGCTAGCTGAGATGAACTGGAAATGGGGGGATGTGCACGCCATTTCATCTATGGAGCGAAGCTCAAGCTCACAGGTACTACAAAAATTCGGGTCACTGTTTCAACCCGGTGTTGGAACGTTCAAGGCACAAAAGTAGTTATACGCATCACCCCGGACGCCAGACCAGTGCACCACAAAGCCAGAGCGGTGCCATACGTGATGCGTGAGAAAATTGAGAGTGAACTAGACAGGCTGCTCAGAGAGGGCATAATTTCGCCCGTTGAATTCAGTGACTGGGCAAGTCCCATTGTTCCTGTCCTTAAAGCACGCGGCTCGGTTAGGATCTGCGGTGACTACAAAGCCACCATCAACCGGGTGTCCCTGCAGGACCAATACCCGCTCCCGAAGGCAGAGGACCTTTTTGCCACATTGGCAGGTGGCAAGCTGTTCACTAAATTGGACTTCACTTCAGCCTACATGACTCAGGAACTGGCTGAAGAATCAAAGCTTCTGACCACCATCACGGCGCACAAGGGTTTATTCATCTACAACAGGTGTCCTTTTGGCATCCGTTTGGTGGCCGCCATCTTTCAGAGAAACATGGAAAGCTTGCTGAAATTCATTCCCGACACAATCGTATTCCAGGACGACATCCTAACAACGGGTCGAGACACCGAGGAACACCTCCACAACCTGGAGGAGGTGCTACGCCGACTGGACCGGGTAGGCCTGCGGCTGAAGAAGGCCAAGTGTGTGCTTTTGGCCCCAGAGGTCAAGTTTTTGGGCAGGAGGGTTGCCGCAGACGGGATCCGGCCTACCGAATCCAAAACGGAGGCGATCCATCGTGCGCCCCGGCCCGGCAACACATCGGAGTTGCGATCATTCCTGGGACTTTTGAGCTATTTCGGTAACTTCCTGCCGAACTTAAGCACATTGTTGGAGCCGTTACACGTGCTCCTGCGTAAGGGTTGCGAATGGTTTTGGGGGGACTGTCAAGAACGGGTTTTCAACAGGGTGCGGAACCTGCTTTGTTCTAACAAACTGTTAACGTTGTATGACCCCTGTAAAAAACTAGTTTTAACATGCGATGCATCATCATACGGGGTTGGGTGTGTGTTGCAGCAGGGTAATGGAGACGGACAACTCCAACCGGTGGCTTATGCCTCCAGGTCGCTCTCCCAGGCAGAGCGTGGGTACGGCATGGTCGAAAAGGAAGCACTCGCTTGCGTTGATGGTGTGAAAAAAATGCACCAATACCTTTTCGGCAGATCGTTCGAGTTAGAAATGGACCACAAGCCGTTAACTTCTCTGTTGTCTGACAGCAAGGTGGTCAATGCAAATGCGTCAGCTCGCATACAGCGATGAGCTCTCACGCTGGCTGCGTATAACTACACCATACGGCACCGCCAGGCACCGAAAACTGCACTGACGCGCTCAGCAGGCTTCCCCTGGCCACCACCGAGGGGGCGGCGGAGCAAAGCGCTGAAATGGTCATGGCCACTGAGGCTTTTGACACCACAGGCTCCCCCATCACAGCCTGCCAGATCAAACTCTGGACCAACAGGGACCCACTCCTATCCATGATAAAGAAATGTGTCCTGACGGGGGATTGGGCGCCCACGCACGGGGCGTGCCCCGAGGAGGTCAGACCGTTTCAGAGATGGATGGATGAGCTCTCCATCCAAGCCGACTGCCTGCTATGGGGCAGCCGAGTAGTCATGCCCCAGAAGGGGAGGGAAGCATTCATCAGGGAACTCCACAGCGAGCGCCCTGGAATTGTGCTAATGAAGGCCATTGCCTGGTCACATGTATGGTGGCCGGGGATTGACTCAGACCTGGAACACTGGGTTCGCAGGTGCACGACGTGTGCCCAGCTGGACAACACCTCCAGGGAGGCCCCACTCAGCCCGTGGCCCTGGCCCACCAAACCTTGGTCACGCATTAACGTGGACTATGCGGGCCAGTTCATGGGAAAAATGTTCTTGATAATTGTCGATGCATACTCAAATGGATCGAGTGCATCATATTAAACTTGTGCACGACATCCATCACGTGGAGAGCCTGCGCACGGTTTTCGTGACCCACGGCTTACCGGACATTCTGGTCAGCGACAATGGCACATGTTTCACCAGCCATGAATTCCAGGAGTTTATGTCGGGTAATGGCATCAAACATGTCCGGACGGCGCCATTCAAGCCGGCTTCCAATGGCCAGGCGGAATGTGCGGTCTAAGTCATAAAGCAAGGCATGCTCCGCATCCAAGGACCCTCTCTGCAGTACCGCCTATCGCACCTCCTGCTGGTCTATAGGTCTCGGCCGCACTCGCTCACGGGAGTTCCGTCAGTGGAACTCCTCATGAAACGTACACTCAAAACGCGGCTGTCCCTCATCCACCCAGCCCTGGCAGACATTGTTCAGGGCAAGCGCCAGTCCCAAACCGAGTGCCACGATTGTAACTCAAGGGAGAGGTGTATAGAACTGGATGATCCGGTATTTGTACAGGACTACTAGATTGTTTTTTGCATTGGGACCCAAGTGGCTAGAGGGCACCATAATTGGTAAAGAGGGAAACAGGGTCATAGTGGTCAGACTCAATAATGGGCAGATATGCCGCAAACACTTGGACCAAGTAAAGAAAAGGTTCAGCATAGACACCGATGAACATGAAGAAGAGCATGAGATGTCAACCACACCACTGCAAGTGGATGAGCAACAAGGACAATCACCAGCATGCACAGTCCCTGCGGCCAGCCCGGACAGGCCGGAATCACCTCAGCCACCAGAGCCTCAACTGCGGCACTCCACGAGAGAGCGTCGACCACCTGATAGACTTAACCTTTGAGTCAAAAAGACGTGAGGGGGGAGTTGATGTCATGTATATAACCAGCATACTACTGTAACCCTTATACAATTGTAACCCTCATGTAACCACTACATACTGTACATACTTACCAGAAATGCACACCTTGACCACAGGGGGTGTACTTGTGGGAGACACTCCTTACCTGGAGATTCAGGTATATAAGGGGAGGTCCCTCGCAGGGCCACCACTCCTTGGTCCAGGTAATAAAGGTGAAGGTCACAGAGTGACTGTGTCTGCAGTACATGCCTCATGTGATTATGTTTAAGAGTTAAGGACTCAACAGCATCCGGGAGGGTGCTGAGTACCTCGACTCTTATCGTCGAGAGCATGCAGAAATCAAGCGTAGGCAGCGGAAAGAGCATGCGGAAAACCAGTCCCACCCACCCTTCCCTCAACGACTGTCTGTCCTACCTGTGACAGGGACTGTGATTCCCTAATGGACTGTTCATGTTATATATGCAGACTATAGATATACTATCTGTGTAGTCTCTGTATAGTTGCATCAGATGGAGACTTGTTTACCCGATGTACTATCAATAAGGTTTACACTGTGTATATACTAGACTGGCTCCACTAGAGGGTGCAACTGGTGGAGACCGGTGTTTCCTGCCCTGGTGGCAGGGGCTGTATAAAAGGGGAGCCACCATGCGGCTGCCTCACTCTGGAGTTCTGAATAAAGGACAGTTTGAGTACAACACATTGCCTTGTGGAGTCATTCATAGGTACATTACAGACATAACAACTGGCGACGAGAATACGGACGTTCATGCAATTATGGCTACCTTTGGCACACTAAAAGATTTCACAGTGGGTGATGATTGGGATGCCTTCATGGAAAGACTCGAGCTATATTTCGTGGCAAATGACCTGGCAGGGGAGACGGACACATCAGCGGAGAAGCGCAAGGCAATACTGCTGACCAGTTGTGGACCCGAGGTCCACCGCCTTGTCAGGGACTTGCTGGTACCCACAAAGGCCAAGGATAAGACATAAAATGAGCTGACTGAACTAATTCACGACCAACTAAAACCAAAAGAGAGCATCCTCTCGGCCAGGCACAGATTCTATACTCACCGCAGACCTGAGGGCCAGGAGATTGCAAAATATGCTGCCGACCTCAGGAGACTTGAGGCACCATGTGATTTTGGCACGCACCTCAACGAAGCATTGCGAGACATCTTCGTTATAGGAATTGGCCACAAGCTCCTTCACAAACTATTATCTGCCCACACCACAGTCAAACTGCAGAAGGCCATCAGTCAGGCGTTCATGACCTCGACCTGCAGCACCAAGAAAATTATTCATCATGTGGATTCAAATACAGCAAGTATTGTACACAGAATGGTGCCTTTCACAGGCATCACTGTAGAACGTGGCTCTGCCCAGGGCAGAGAGCACAGACCTCAGGGTTCCAGAACTCAGAGTCCACTGAGGGGGTGCTAATCGAGTAGCACCATGCTGGCTTTGCAGAGGAAACCACAGGGTTCACCAGTGTCGGTTTGCTGAGTACGTATGCAAAACCTGTAACACGAAGGGTAACCTCCAGGGTATGTGTAAAAGAAATACGACTCACCGTCTAGCAGAGGAGTCGGTAGATGACTTTGAATCCAGCGGGGAGTATGATAATTTGGCCAGAGAGGCAGCTCAGCCCCAAGAAGAAGTGTATGGAGTGTATACCTGCACCTCCGATTGTCCTCCAGTGAAGATGGAAGTCGAGATAAACAGTGTTTCAGTCTTCATGGAAGTGGACACGGGAGAAAGCCAGTCAGTGATGAGCCAGGATGCCTTTCAGAGGCTATGGAACGAAAAATGACCCAAGCTGGTTCCAGTAAAGGAAAAGTTGCGCACCTACACCAAGGAGCTGATCCCAATCCTTGATGTGAGGATGTAAGTGTAATCCATATTGGCATAGTGCACAAGTTACCTCTGTGAATTGTTGCAGGTGATGATCCAACGCTACTCGGAAGAAGGCGAATGGGGAAGATCCAGTGGAAATGGGAAGACCTCTTCACTCCAGCAATCGATGTCCCCCGTGTTCAGAGGCAGAGCAAAACCTCACCTTCGCTTGGGCCAGGCACCAGAGAACAGACCAGCACAGCACCTGAGGCACAGACCGTCCATCATGACTGTGTGGCAATGATCCGACCGGAACGACCTAAAAATACCTTCCCGGCTTCAGTGGCAGGACTCCTGGGGAGGAAGATCGAATTCACAGGCACTCTTCTAGCTTTTGTGGCAGAATCGCGGGAGAGAAGGATCAAAGCAGTCGACCTCGAGGACAGAGGCAAGATGGCGTCCCTGCTGTAGTGAGGTGCAGCGTGGCTGGAAAAAAAGATGGCCGTGGCCATATCACGAGGTGCAACGCTGAGGGACCAACACGTGGTGCCGAACAAAGGATTTGGTTGGGGTAAAGCCAGCAGGGTTCTCTTAAAGGAGACCTGCAACCAACTGAACTTAAAGAGACATTGTATGCATGGCAATCAATGTAATGAACCAGTTAAGATTGTGAACAAAATGTTGTTGCGAGATGTCGGAAATAGAGTGTCCCCAAAAGTAGCAAGCGAGCGAATTTGGGAGGGCAAAGGCGCTGATCCTGATGCCCTGCCCCAGGTGTCCCAACAAGTTATGGATCAGCGACCTCAGGAGGGTGAAGGCAACGATCCTGATACCCTGCCCCAGGTCTATCCCACACTGCAGGTACCCGATGGAACTATTCGCCACAGACCTGGAAACAAAAACGGCGCCAATACGCGCCATCTGCCGCCGTTACCCACCACCCAGGTGGAGACGGCCCAGCCCCAGACCCAGTCGCTACCTCGGCCATGTCCGGGAGCGAAAGGTCAGAACCAACGAGTTCCCCAAACAGGACGTGGAACAGCCAGGTTCCCAACACCATTAGAGAGCAGGCAGAAGATTCTTCAGCCCTCAAAGGAGGACAGGGAGGCCACACACATCTGTGGTTCTGCCCACCACTAGGCAACGGCAAAGGCCCTGAGTTCTGGCAAGTGAGCAAACCAAGCCCACTCCGCTAGCAGGGGGCGCAGCATCGCCATCAGATGACTAGGACACCATACAGTTGCTCTGGAAACCAGTGTCCTCGCATACCTGTACTGCTACCTCAGTACTGACCATGACTGAACCATGAATGCAATCTACCCAATACTGGCGCACGACAGTAAAACATAACGAATGTAAGTCTCTGAACCAAGGTGTCACGATACAAACTTTTTTTTCCTTCCTTTCTATGTACTTGCACTGTGTCTGATCCTGTATGTTAATATAACGGGCCATCTGCATGAACCCACTGTGGGGCGGGGGTGGGGGGGGGTTGGAGGAAATGGATGTATGTAGCCATGGACACACACATGGATCACACCCAGAACCCACTGTAACCTCCACTGCATCATTGAACCATCCAAACTGGTAACCACTACCCAACATTGTGGCAAAGGGACTTGGGGGTTATCAGGGAGAGAGCCAAGCCAAAGCACAGCCAAGGTGCAAAGGCTATTGACACTTAAGTCTGGGGAGAGCTAAACCAGAGCACACAGTGCAAAGGTAATTGACACAAAGGATTTGGGGAGAGTGATGTTATATATGCAGACTATGGATGTACTCTCTGTGTAGTCAGTGTATAGTTGCATAAGATGGAGACTTGTTTACATGATGTACTATCAATAAGGTTTACACTGTGTATATACTATGCTGGCACCACTAGAGGGTGCAACTGGTGGATGTTATGTATCTGGACTTGCATATACTCTGTACAGCCATCAGAGTGCTCATTCCCCGGAGTCCCAAGGGATCTCATAATCCCTTGGGCACACAGGTATTTAAGAGTGCTTCACAGGTTGGAGAGGCACTCTGGAGACCTGCAATAAAAGATTAAGGTTTACTTTGAGCTCACAGTGTTCAGTCTGACTCTTTCTCCATACACTACAACTGGCGACGAGATACAGATAGCGAACCCAAAGAGGCAGAGAACAGTGGGCATCCTGGAGAAATTCTCGGAGGGAGATGATTGGGAAACTTTTGTGGAGTGACTCAACCAATACTTCGTGGCCAACGAGCTAGATGGGGAAGAGAACGCTGCCAAACGTAGAACGATCCTCCTCACCGTCTGTGGGGCACCAACGTATGGCCTCATGAAGGATCTGCTCACTCCAGCGAAACCCACGGAGAAATCGTACGACGATTTGTGCACACTGGTCCGAGAGCATTTGAACCCGAAGGAAAGCTTTCTAATGGCGAGGTACCGGTTCTACACCTACAAAAGGTCTGAAGGCCAGGAAGTGGCAAGTTAAGATGCCTTGCAGGACATTGCGAATTTGAAGGATATTTGGAGCACATGCTCAGAGACATTTTTGTACTTGGCATTGGCCACAAAACCATACTTCGCAAACTTTTGACTGTAGAGACCCCAACCTTGAGTAAGGTCATAGTGATAGCCCAGGCATTCATTGCCACCAGTGACAATACTAAGCAAACCTCTCAGCACACAAGTGCTGCTACAAGTACTGTGAACAAAGTGATGTTGTTTTTGAATCATAACAGACAGGGCAGGTCACACATACCTGCAGCTACACGTCCGCAGATGTCTCAGAATCCACCATCAAGGGTGATGAATGCAAGGCCATTAACACCTTGTTGGCACTGCGGGGGTGATCATCATTTCCATTCATGCTGATTCAAAGGATACATTTGCAAGAGCTGTGGAACAATGGGACACCTCCAACAAGTGTGCAGGCGAGCTGCTAGACCTGCTAAACCTGCAAACTACCAAGTTGCAAAGGAGGACAGATCTACGGAGGTTCACGATGAAACAGAACCTCTGATAAAGATGGCAGAGGTACATGGGGTGCACACATTCACCACAAATTGTCCCTCGATAATGCTGAAGGTTGAACTAAATGGACTCCCGGTGTCAATGGAGCTGGACACGGGTGCGAGCCAGTCCACCATTGGCAAAAAGACTTTTGAAAGGTTGTGGTGCAACAAGGCCTCAAGGCCAGTCTTAACTCCAATTCGCATGAAACTAAGAACTTACACAAAAGAATTGATTCCTGTAATCGGCAGTGCTACCGTAAAGGTCTCCTACGATGGAGCGGTGCACAAGCTACCACTCTGGGTGGTACCAGGCGATGGTCCCACGCCGCTTGGCAGGAGCTGGCTGGGAAAGATGCGCTAGAACTGGGACGACATCCGAGTTCTATCGCCCGCTGACAACACTTCGTGTGCACAGGTCTTAAACAAATTTCCTTCACTGTTCGAATCAGGCATTGGGAAATTCCAAGGAGCAAAAGTGCAGATCCATCTAATTCCAGGGGCACGACCCATCCATCACAAGGCAAGAACAGTACTGTACATGATGAGAGAAAGGGTAGAAATCGAGCTCGACCGGCTACAAAGAGAGGGCATCATCTCACTGATCGAGTTCAGCGAGTGGGCCACTCCTATTGTCCCAGTCCTCAAGGGAGACGGCACCGTCAGAATCTGTGGTGATTACAAAGTAATTATCAATCGTTTCTCCCTGCAGGAACAATATCTACTTCCAAAAGCTGACGACCTCTTTGCAACACTGGCAGGAGGAAAGACGTTCACAAAGCTGGATCTCACCTCAGCCTACATGACGCAGGAACTGGAGGAATCATCGAAGGCCATCACCTGCATCAACACGCACAAAGGTCTTTTTGTTTATAACAGATGCCCGTTTGGAATCCGATCAGCGGCGGCGATATTCCAGAGAAACATGGAAAGTTTACTGAAGTCGGTCCCGCACACCATGGTCTTCCAGGACGACATCTTGGTCACAGGTCGGAACACAGTCGAGTCTGGAGGAGGTTCTTAGTCGGCTCAACTGCGTGGGGCTCAGGTTAAAATGCTCGAAGTGTGTCTGCCTGGCACCTGAATTGGAGTTCTTGGGAAGGAGGATTGCGGCGGACGGCATCAGGCCCACCAACGCGAAGACGGAGGCAATCGAGAACGCACCGAGGCCACAGAACGTGACAGAGCTGCGGTCATTCCTGGGACTCTTGAACTACTTTGGTAACTTCTTACCGGGCCTCAGCACCCTGCTAGAACCACTATATGTCGTACTACAAAAAGGGGGCGAATGGGTTTGGGGCAAAAGCCAAGAAAACGCCTTTGTAAAAGCGAGAAAATTGTTATGCTCAAACAAATTGCTTGTGTTGTATGATCCATGTAAGCGTTTGGTATTAGCATGTGATGCGTCGTCATATGCGTCGGGTGTGTATTGCAACAAGCCAATAATTTTGGGAAACTGCAACCAGTTGCTTATGCATCCAGGAGTCTGTCGAAGGCCGAGAGAGCCCACAGCATGATTGAAAAAAAAGCGTTAGCGTGTGTCTATGGGGTAAAGAAAATGCATCAATACCTGTTTGAATTGGAAACTGACCATAAGCCAATTATATCCCTGTTTTCCGAGAATAAAGGGCTAAATACCAACGCATCGGTCCGCATCCAGAGATGGGCGCTCACGTTGTCCGCATACAACTACGCCATCTGCCACAGGCCAGGCACAAAAAACTGCGCTGATGCTCTCAGTAGGCTGCTATTGTCCACCACGGGGGTGGAAATGGCGCAGCCCGCAGATCTAGCCATGGTTATGGAAGCATTTGAGAGTGAGCAATTACCTGTCACTGCTCGGCAGATCAAAATCTGGACAAACCAGGACCCCTTATTATCTCCAGTCAAAAGTTGTGTGTTTCACGGGAGCTGGTCCAGTGTCCCAGTGCAAATGCAGGAAAAGATAAATCCGTTCCAGCGGCGCAAAGATGAAATGTTTATACAGGCAGACTGCCTTCTGTGGGCAATCGAGTAGTGGTCCCCAAGAAGGGCAGAGACACCTTCAGCAATGACCTCCACAGTACCCACCCAGGCATCGTAATGATGAAAGCGATAGCCAGATCCCATGTGTGGTGGCCGGCATTGACGCGGACTTAGAGTCCTGCATTCACAGATGTCATACTTGCTCACAGTTAAGCAATGTACCCAGGGAGGCGCTGCTAAATTTATGGTCTTGACCCTCTAAACCGTGGTCTAGGGTACACGTCGACTATGTAGGTCCGTTCTTGGGTAAAATGTTGTAGACGTGTAGTCCAAGTGGATTGAATGTGAGATAATGTCGGCTAGCACGTCCGCTGCCACCACTGAAAGCCTGCGGGCCATGTTTGCCACACACGGCTTACCCGATGTCCTGGTGAGCGACAATAGGCCATGTTTTACCAGTGCTGAGTTCAAAGAATTTATGTCCCGTAACGGAATCAAACATGTCACATCTGCCCCATTTAAACCAGCGTCCAATGGTCAGGCAGAGAGAGCAGTGCAAACCATCAAGCAAGGCTTGAAGAGGGTTACTGAAGGCTCATTGCAGACTCGCCTATCCCGAGTCCTACTTAGCTACCGCACGAGACCACACTCACTCATTGGGATCCCAACTGCTGAATTGCTCATGAAAAGAGCACTTAAGACAAGGCTCTCGTTAGTTCACCCTGATCTACATGAACAGGTAGAGAGCAGGTGGCTTCAACAAAGTGCATACCATGATAGCGCAAATGTGTCACACGAGATTGAAGTCAACGATCCTGTATTTGTATTAGATTATGGACAAGGTCCCAAGTGGCTTCCCGGCACTGTCATGGCCAAAGAGGGGAGCAGGGTGTTTCGGGTCAAACTTTCAAATGGACTCATTCACCGGAAACACTTGGACCAAATCAAACTCAGATTCACGGACTATCCTGAGCAACCCACCTTGGACCCAACTTTTATGATCCCCCAACATACACACCAGTGGCAACCGACACCACGGTTGACCACGAAGCAGAACCATCATCCACAGCAGCCCGGCAGGGCCCAACACACCATGCAGCCCAGCAAGGCCAGCTGCACAGCAGCCCAGTGAGGGCCCAACAAATGATTCAACAACACCAGCTTTCACACCGAGATGATCAACCAGGGCAAGAAGGGCCCCCGATCGACTCACATTGTAAATAGTTACACTATTGACTTTAGTGGGGAATGTTGTTATATATCTGGACTTGTATTTACTCCGTACAGCCACCAGAGGGGTCATTCCCCGGAGTCCCAAGGGATCTCATAATCCCTTGGGAGCACAGGTATTTAAGAGTGCTTCACAGGTTGGAGAGGTACTCTGGAGACCTGCAATAAAAGACTAAGCTCACACGTTACTTTGAGCTCACAGTGTTCAGTCTGACTCTTTCTCCATACACTACAGTGGAGACCGGGGTCTCCTGCCCTGGTGGCAGGGGCTGTATAAAAGGCTTCCCACCATGCTTGTGCCTCACTCTGGAGTTACGAATAAAGGACCAAGATCACTACAGTTTGAGTACAACACATTGCCTCGTGGAGTCATTCACAGGTTCATTAGAGACATAACAGTTCAATCATCTAAGGATTCATTTTTAGAGTGGAAGCAAGTCTTCCTCGATTCCGAGGGACTGCCTATGATGATGATGAATCGACTGCAACAGTTGAGTGTCCTTGTCGCGATTATTGCGAATCTCATTCAGTAGTTCACTTTGAGTTTCGTGACTCTGTGACAGCGGAACGAGAGCCTCTTTAATCTGGCTCCCAACACCATCAACCGCCCGAATGCTAGAGGGAATAGAGTCTATTAAATTAGTATGATGGCCATGCATCTCTCCCCTCAAATTTGCAGTCCTTACCTCCTCATCTTCTATCTCCATTCTTACATTTTCTCCTTCTCCTCCCACTGTGCGGTATCAGGTTGCTCTGGAACCACAGTGATCAGTGCCTCTCACAGAGACAGAGGGGCAGGGGTGGTGTGTGGAGACACAGGGTCGCTACCCACCCCTTCCACGAGCTCGAACTCCGCCCATGCCTCCCGCGGTGCTGCACTTGCTGCTGGCACCGGATCCGAAACCCCTCGCACAATGCCCTCTGCAGCAACGGTCTCTTCGAACCGTTCGCCGCCTGTGCCTGAGGGCAACTGTCCACCCGTGGAAGTAAACAGTAAACATTTAAAAAGATGATGCGTGATCTGCCACATCGCAGGTGCCCACAACTACCAGTTTTAAACAGGCAGCTGGCCAGAGCCACTCGTGTTTCGGCATTCCACAGTCTGCTTGGGCAACAAATGCAGAACTGCCACATCCGAGGCCAGATATTTCTGCGACCCTTTCCTCCGGGTCTGATAACTGCCCGAGAGTGGCAATGATCCCTCGCATTATACACCACTTTACTCTAAATTAAAAACAGAAAGGAAAATTAAAATTTGGGGGTTTTAGCACAGACAAGCGCCTGTTTCTGTTGGGGACACACAAATGTTGACGTTTTACAACTTAGAGGCAGTTCAAAGATAAATGTAAACAAGCCCTTTAATTGAACCACATCCATAACACAATGAGCTCAGCTAACCACTCAGTTAACAATGCACTTCTAAAAAGGTTAAAAATATTTGAAATTTCTTTTAACTGTAGAAACCTTAGCAGTTCGCATCAAATCATTTAATGTTTTGCGGCATTGTTCCTCTGTCCGTAGAACGGTGGAGTTGGCACTAACAACCATCGCAACTTCTGTCCATGCTGCCATTTGTCCTTTCCGCGGTGGTTTTGACTTCGCGGTCCCAATTAGTCGGAAGCGTTTCGCCTCAACCTCATTGAGGAGTGTTGTCAGGTCATCGTCAGAGAAATTCGGAGCCCTTTTCGTGCGGACAACATTGGATACATCCATTTGACTCATCTGTTTAATGATAATCATTACAAATGATTTAAAGGTTTTTAAAAGTTTTTAAATTGCTTTAATTCTCTTTTAAAGTCTTTAAAACTATTAAAATCTTTCAAATCAATTGGACAGTCTTTAAAATGTTCTTAACGATTAAAACGTCTTTGCAAGATGTTACCTTTAAAGCCTTTGCAGTGATTTCCGATGCTGCTGCAGAACTGAACTGTTCAAAACAAAACGGGAGCGTGGCCTATTTTAAATTAGCTTCTTTGACAGCTCTTGTGGGCAGGGATAGTCTCTGAATGAAGCCACAGGCTTCGCGCGCACAGTGTTCCCTGACGGCGTGGTGTCATACGCTGCCCGGGAACCTTCCACGCACAAACAGAATTGCTGGAGGGCGCAGGACAAAATGGTAGGTGCGCGTCTTATTTCTTGTTTTCACGCAAACACCCGCGGGAAGCCAAGGACTGGGATTTCAGGGCTATTAGCTATTCTTGTGTCACTTGCTAGTAGACTCTGTTCAAGAGTTAAATGAAATGTTACCAGACTCTGTCATGTGCGGAGCCTCACAGTCATTCGAAAATTGCAGGCGTGCTGTCAATGAAATCAATGGACTGAAACCCACCGGTGATATTGGTGTAAACCATCTGCTCGAACCAGGACCTCACAGTGGTACAGAGCCCAGGAGAATGTTGTCCTTCATGTCATTCTCATCCCTTAGGTTGAACAATTGAGCTGTCTTCTTCTTTAGTCATATTGGATATTTGCCTTGCCAGTGCAGTATATTTTAGTTTTCTGTTGTGCTGCATTTATAATTTGAGAACCCTTCTTTTTTTTTCTTCATGGCAATCATCTTCAGTTATCTGCACTCTTGAATATGAGTTAATTTTCTTGACAATGATCGCTCATTGCCTTTTTAAAGATCTCTGCAGTTGGAGGACAGTTCTTACTTCAAACTTCCCTCATAACAGAACAGAGGAGGTTGAGAGACCTCATTGAGGTGTACAAAATATTGAGGGGCCTGGACATAGTGGATAGTAAGGGTCTATTTCCATTGGTAGAGGGGTCTATTACGAAGGGGCATAGTTTTAAGGTGGTTGGTGGAAGGTTTAGAGGGGATTTGAAGGGGGGCTTCTTTACACAGAGGGTTGTGGGGATCTGGAACTCGCTGCCTGGAAGAGTGATGGATGTAGAAACCCTCACCACTTTTAAGAGATGGTTCGATGGGCACTTAAAGTGCAGTAACCTGCAGGGTTACGGACCTAGAGCTAGTAATTGGGATTAGACTGGATGACCTTTTGTTGAACGGAGCAGATATAATGGTAAGTACGGCCAGGATGATCTCCTGGACTAGTTTCAATCGCCTGGATGGGTCGGAGAGGAATTTTCTCAGATTTTTTCTCCTTAAATTGGCTTGGGTTTTTATCTGGTTTGTGCCTCTCCCAGGAGATCACATGGCTCCGGTTGGGGTGGAGTGTAGAATGTTTCAGTGTAAGGGATGTCGCAGTTGTGATGGGGTGGACTGGTTGGGCTGGGTGCTATTTGCCTTTCCATCATTGTTCATAGGTTTATATGTAACCTTTACAGCTGCTGACCGAGGGCCTTGTGACTCTTTGTCGGCCGGCGAGGACACGATGGGCTGGAATGGCCTTCTTCTGCTCTGTAAATTTATATGTTTCTGTGGTTCTAATTCTTTGTAATTGCAGTTTGAATGAAAAGGACTAACTTCATTAAAGTTTAAAACATTATCTGCAGCAACGGTTCAGCCTCTACTAACAGGACTTGAAGTCCCATGAAGCCCCTCTGAATAGAGCAAACCTGCTCAAATTAGTTGCCTTATTTGATATATTGATAAAGTGTTGCCAAATTACATACACAAACTAATATGGATCATTGGGCCCGAATTTGATCAAAGCCAAGTTCCGCCTATTTACCGTCAAAAAGACCGCTAAGATCCTGATGGTACTTTGGGTGGAAGTTTAGTGAAAAAAGAAGGAAAAAAGCACGCGGCGGAAAAAATATAGAAACATAGAAAATAGGTGCAGGAGTAGGCCATTCGGTCTTTCGAGCCTGCACCGCCATTCAATGAGTTCATGGCTGAACATGCAACTTCAGTACCCCATTCCTGCTTTCTCGCCATACCCCTTGATCCCCCTAGTAGTAAGGACTACATCTAACTCCTTTTTGAATATATTTAGTGAATTGGCCTCAACAACTTTCTGTGGTAGAGAATTCCACAGGTTCACCACTCTCTGGGTGAAGAAGTTTCTCCTCATCTCGGTCCTAAATGGCTTACCCCTTATCCTTAGACTGTGACCCCTGGTTCTGGACTTCCCCAACATTGGGAACATTCTTCCTGCATCTAACCTGTCTAAACCCGTCAGAATTTTAAACGTTTCTATGAGATCCCCTCTCATTCTTCTGAACTCCAGTGAATACAAGCCCAGTTGATCCAGTCTTTCTTGATATGTCAGTCCCGCCATCGCGGGAATCAGTCTGGTGAACCTTCGCTGCACTCCCTCAGTAGCAAGAATGTCCTTCCTCAAGTTAGGAGACCAAAATTGTACACAATACTCCAGGTGTGGCCTCACCAAGGCCCTGTACAACTGTAGCAACACCTCCCTGCCCCTGTACTCAAATCCCCTCGCTATGAAGGCCAACATGCCATTTGCTTTCTTAACCGCCTGCTGTACCTGCATGCCAACCTTCAATGACTGATGTACCATGATACCCGGGTCTCATTGCACCTCCCCTTTTCCGAATCTGTCACCATTCAGATAATAGTCTGTCTCTCTGTTTTTACCACCAAAGTGGATAACCTCACATTTATCCACATTATACTTCATCTGTCATGCATTTGCCCACTCACCTAACCTATCCAAGTCACTCTGCAACCTCATAGCATCCTCCTCGCAGCTCACACTGCCACCCAACTTAGTGTCATCCGCAAATTTGGAGATACTACATTTAATCCCCTCGTCCAAATCATTAATGTACAATGTAAACAGCTGGGGCCCCAGCACAGAACCTTGCGGTACCCCACTAGTCACTGCCTGCCATTCTGAAAAGTACCCATTTACTCCTACTCTTTGCTTCCTGTCTGACAACCAGTTCTCAATCCATGTCAGCACACTACCCCCAATCCCATGTGCTTCAACTTTGCACATTAATCTCTTGTGTGGGACCTTGTCGAAAGCCTTCTGAAAGTCCAAATATACCACATCAACTGGTTCTCCCTTGTCCACTCTACTAGAAACATCCTCAAAAAATTCCAGAAGATTTGTCAAACATGATTTCCCTTTCACAAATCCATGCTGACTTGGACCTATCATGTCACCTCTTTCCAAATGCGCTGCTATGACATCCTTAATAATTGATTCCATCATTTTACCCACTACTGATGTCAGGCTGACCGGTCTATAATTCCCTGGTTTCTCTCTCTCTCCTTTCTTAAAAAGTGGGGTTACATTGGCTACCCTCCACTCCATAAGAACTGATCCCGAGTCAATGGAATGTTGGAAAATGACTGTCAATGCATCCGCTATTTCCAAGGCCAGCTCCTTAAGTACTCAGGGATGCAGTCCATCAGGCCCTGGGAATTTATTGGCCTTCAATCCCATCAATTTCCCCAACACAATTTCCCGACTAATAAGGATTTCCCTCAGTTCCTCCTTCTTACAAGACCCTCTGACCCCTTTTATATCCGGAAGGTTGTTTGTGCCCTCCTTAGTGAATACCGAACCAAAGTACTTGTTCAATTGGTCTGCCATTTCTTTGTTCCCCATTATGACTTCCCCTGATTCTGACTGCAGGGGACCTACATTTGTCTTTACTAACCTTTTTTCTCTTTACATATCTATAGAAACTTTTGCAGTCTGTCTTAATGTTTCCTGCAAGCTTCTTCTTGTACTCTATTTTCCCTGCCCTAATCAAACCCTTTGTCCTCCTCTGCAGAGTTCTAAATTTTTCCCAGTCCCCAGGTTCACTGCTATTTCTGGCCAATTTGTATGCCACTTCCTTGGCTTTAATACTATCCCTGATTTCCCTTGATAGCCACGGTTGAGCCACCTTCACTTTTTTATTTTTACGCCAGAATGGGATGTTGAATTGTTGTAGCTCATCCATGCGGTCTCTAAATGTCTGCCATTGCCCATCCACTGTCAACCCCTTAAGTATTATTCGCCAATCTATCCTAGCCAATTCACGCCTCATACCTTCAAAGTTACCCTTCTTTAAGTTCTGGACCATGGTCTCTGAATTAACTGTTTCATTCTCCATCCTAATGTAGAATTCCACCATATTATGGTCACTCTTCCCCAAGGGGCCTCGCACAACGAGATTGCTAATTAATCCTCTCTCATTACACAACACCCAGTCTAAGATGGCCTCCCCCCTAGTTGGTTCTTCGGCATATTGGTCTAGAAAACCATCCCTTATGCACTCCAGGGAATCCTCCTCCACCGTATTGCTTCCAGTTTGGTTAGCCCAATCTATATGCATATTAAAGTCACCCATGATAACTGCTGCACCTTTATTGCATGCATCCCTAATTTCCTGTTTGATGCCCTCCCCAACATCACTACTACTGTTTGGAGGTCTGTACACAACTCCCACTAACGTTTTTTGCCCTTTGGTGTTCTGCAGCTCTACCCATATAGATTCCACATCATCCAAGCTAATGTCCTTCCTAACTATTGCATTAATGGGCGTTACACGGCGATTCTGGGCAGTAGAGGGCGATAGGTGGGATTCTGGGCAGTAGAGGGCGATAGGTGGGATTCTGGGCAGTAGAGGGCGATAGGTGGGATTCTGGGCGGCAAATGCAATCCTGGGGAAAGTTATGCCGAGGCTGGAATCAGGCCCTGGGAGTGGGGAATGCACAAAAAAAAAATGTTAAAAAATTAAACAAAACATCACAAAACCTTCACAGAAACATCGAAACCTTTAACACAAAATCACTGCAAAAGAATTAAAGAAAAAACTCTGTCGAACCTTTACTTGCAGGTCTTCATGCCTACTGTCCAGGTACGACCTGCTTCCACGTGGCGGTCTTTTTTCCTGCTGGAGCGGAGGACCACTCACATGAATCTTGGGCGGGGAGGACTTTTTTTGGCTTTGCACCCCGGCGCACGCCAACAGACGCTCCCCAGCGGTCCTTTCAAACCGCTGGCGTGAGGGCCTTACCAAACTCGCACGGAGAGGAGAGCGCCGAAAAAACGGGGAGACCGCTGAGTTTGGCAGCCGGTGGTAGGGTCATCAATTTCGGGCCCATTGACACTGAAACAAAGGAATATCTATAAGAGACCCTACTATATGTTTACATTGTTTCGTGCCATAGCATGGACGCTTCAATCTGTTGGTCTGTGTAATCAATTCATTCAATTCCATTACACTGAAATGCAGCTTTTTATATCTGGTCTTCCCTACTATTTTCTGTCTTTTACTGCTACCAAGTCACATCATTTTACAGAGGTCAAGTAGCGTCTACTTGTTAAGGCACAGAATTTGAAGGCTTTCAACTAAATTCCAATTGATTGTCTTAACTTGTAAGTGACTGTAGGTGACAGTATCTTGCACTAATAGCTAAATGGCAAATACCTGCAATTACTGCTGGCCAAGTGACCTCAACATCTTTGCACCTAACTTTCCGAAAATAGGTCCTTTCATGTAGGTTTAATGAACGGAAATTTAAAGCCATGAAACTCGACAGAATGGCAAGTCTGCAAAATTAAAAAAAACTGACTAGCTCATTAAATGTGTATCTAGTGCTCTCTGAACTATCTAATTATGGGGAAGTAACATTTTTATGTGTTTTGTATTGGGAGAACCTGTGAGGAAATTCTTGCACAATGAACAGACCACGAGCCTTCTTCCAGTAAATGTGATCCAACCTCTCGAATGTAATATCTCTCAAAATGATAAACCAATATAAAATATAATCCTAAATCCGAGCTTCCCTTCAGTTAAATAAAACTGCTGTAAAATCACTCAGTCACAGCCTTGGATTCACAGTGCCAGCCACATAGATGAATAGAAGCTTTCATCATCTCTAACTCCAGTTTAAGCAGCAACTATTTTCTTTTTTCTCCTATCCTTAGGGCTTATTGACACAATCTTTTGATATCATGTCGTCTCATTTGTACATTTGCTGTCAAGACATTAGGTCAGTACATGCTTACCAATAACATGCCAATTAGAATAAATTAAATTAGAATATGCCACATTATGTCAACACAGCTCATGTTTTAATTGAGGAAGAGACACATAGTGAAAATCTATGTTTTATGTATTAACTGTGGTACAAGAGCTGCTTCATGCAAACCCATTATAAGTACTTACAGTAGCAGTTAGCCCTATATGTGTACTGTGATTGGTCTTTTCTATATTATTGGTGTTAAGCTGTATACCACAATGTGATGCATTTTAACTTCGGCTGCCCAGCCTAATCGGGGCGATAATGGTTTGAAAATTGCTTACAGCTCTGATTACACCAACACTCTGTCATGGGGCAACTGATGCTCTGGCTTCTCCTCTCCCACCATCTCCCCGCCCCCCTCCCCCCCCCCGCACCGCTCCACCAAGATTGGTAGCCCCACCCAATGGACCTTTCTTCTTCCAGCCTGGAGGTCCAGCCTTCAAAATGGACCAGGCAACTCGCTGGAACTGTCGAACAGCCAGACGATGCGTTCCACTGGCCAGCTGGGATGAGGGAGGAATTTACCGTTAAAGATTCTTTCCTCATTGTAATCTGATTTCTTTTTAAAAAAAGTTGAATTTAGAAAGCAAACAATGCCTCTCTGAGGAAATTGGAAGAGAGGGGAGGAGGTAGGGAGGGTGGAGAAGAAGGAAACAGGTTGACAATGAAGGGTACTCTGACCTCTTGCCACTTGCCATTGGGGGAGGGAGTAAAAGGGAAAGTGGGGAGTGGATGAATGGGGGGATATGGGTGAGGTGAGTGCCAGCAGAGCAAGGAGAAGTGGAGGATATAGGAGTTGCGCAGTTACTTCAAAGAGGAAAAGGTAGCTGAGAATGAGAATGAAAGGAAAGGAGATCATGGGAAGGTGAAGGGACATTAGATGCAATGCAGGCGAAGAGGTTTCGAAGAAGTAAGATTGACTGGGGGAGGGGATAGAACAGGAGCTGCAAAGGGCCACATTCTCCGACAACTGCACCCAACTGCAGCCAGCAGCCATTGGTGGCCCCTGTCATGTATGTAGACCATGTATACTAACTGTATAGTCAAATAAGGTGTGCCACCAGAGGGCACTGCAGTGGGAGACCTGAGGGTCACCTGCATAGGTGTGCAGGGCCCAATACAAAAGACTGCCCACCATGCTTGTGCCTCACTCTGGAGTTACAATGAATGGGACTAAGGTCACAACAGCTCAAGTACAATACTAGACCTCATGAAGTCATTCACAAGAGTATTACAGACACAACAACTGGCAACGAGATTACGAACTTTCACACAAAAACAACTAACGTTGGTGCATTAGAAAAGTTCTCAGAGGGTGAAGATTGGGACACCTTTATGGAGCGGCTCAACCAATATTTCGTAGCAAACGACCTGGTAGGCGATGATCCGGCCACGCTGACAGATTAACGCAGAGCTATCCTGTTGACCAGTTGTGGGCCCACGGTCTACGGCCTCGTCAGGGACTTGCTTGCACCAGAGAAAACAACGACCAAGTCATACGAGGAGCTGAAAATGCTAATTCAGGACCAACTCAAACCGAAGGAAAGCATCCTCACGGCCAGGCATCGATTTTATACACACCACCGCCCCGAGGGCCAGGAAATCGCAAAGTACGCCGCCAACCTCAGGAGGCTGGCAGGACCGTGTGAATTCGGCACATCCCTCACCGATGCATTGTGGGACGTCTTCGTAATTGGCATTGATCATGAGGCCCTTCTTCACAGGCTGCTGTCTGCCGAAACCACCGTCACTCTGCAGAAGGCCATCAGCATCAGCCAGGCGTTCATGACCTCAAGCTGCAGCTCCAAGCAGATGATGACTCACTCTGAGGACTCAAACCCGGCAAGTACCGGTAAATAAATGGCGCCTTTCACAGGCAGAACTGTTGAGCGTGAATCTGCCCAGAGCAGAGCGTACAGGCGCCTGAGTCCTTTAACTCAGAATCTGCCGAGGGGTGCAAACGTAAGTCGAGTAGCACCATGCTGGCGTTGCGGAGCTAATCACAGGGTTCATCAGTGTCGGTTCAGAGACTGTGTGTGCAAAGGCTACATCACAAAGGGCCACCTCCAGCGAATGTGCAAAAGAGCTGCGCATTAGCACGTGGAAGAGGAGTCAGCAGATAGCTGTGAACCCAACGCGGATTATGAGGAGATGGCTCGAGAGGCAGCTCAGTCCCAGGACGAAGTGTATGGAGTTTATACCTGCACCACAGATTGTCCTCCAGTGATAATAGAAGTCGAGATAAATGGCGCTCCAGTCTTCATGGAAGTGAACACAGGGGTGAGTCAGTCAGTAATGAGCCAGGAAGCCGTTGAGAGGTTATGGAACGATCAAGCTGAACGACCCAAGCTGGTCCCGGTTCAGGCAAAGCTGCACACCTACACCAAGGAACTGATATCAGTTGTTGGTAGTGAGGGTGTAAGTGTATCCCCTGATGGCGCGGCGCACAATTTACGATTGTGAATTGTTTCAGGTGATGGATCAACGCTACTTGGAAGAAGATAGATGGGGAAAGTTCATTGGAACTGGGAAGACTTCATCCCTCCAGCGATCGATGTCCCTGTGCTCAGAGGCAGAGCAAGCCCCCACCTTCGGTTCGGCCAGACACCGGAGAGCAGATCCGCGCAGCCCCCTGAGGCACAGACCGCTCATCACAACTGCGTGGTGATGATCCGGCCGAGACGACCCGAATGCACCTTCCCAGTTTCAGTGGCAGGACTCCTGGGGAGGAAGATTGGATCGAGGGCGCCTTCCCAGCTTCAATGGCAGAATCCCTGGGAAAGAAGATCGCGGCAGTCGATTTCATGGACAGGGAAAAGATGGCGTCCAAACTACGAGGTGCAGCGCTAATGGAGCAATGGCACGTGGTTCTACGCAAGGAAGATGATTGGGGTAAAGGTAAAAAGGTCATTTTAAAGGAGGTCAGCAAACCGCCATTTTTGAATGAACTGCTTGAAATTGGTAACAAATGTGCAAGTCCAGCTGTAACGAGCAAAATGTTGTTGAGCGACGTCGGGGGCAAATTGCAATCAGCCAATGTAGCAGGCGAGCACCTAACGGTCGTACACAGGTCCAGCGGGCTACCCAATGCTGCAACCTGCGTCCCCGGGACCAGAACGATGTATTATAAAGTGTCTCCACAGCTGACAGAAGTAGACAAGCTACAGAGTAAATGATCCCCGGAGAACAGAGGCACCAGTAGCGGTACTGATACGTCCTTACTATACAGTATAAATGCACAGAGGCCCATGCTTGAGAGAAGGTCAGTCTGTGACCTGTCCTTTATTCCTGAGCACTCAAGTGCAGGAAGGGGAAGGGAGCTTCCCCTTTTATATCTGAAGGTCGAGGTTAGGAGTGTTTCCCACAAGTTCACCACCTAGTGGTCAGTGTTCTCACAGTGTACAACTTAGGTCAGTTTATACATGGGTTACAATGCTGGTTGAATACATGACATCACCTCCCCCCCCAAAGTCTTATTGGGATCACAGGTTGAGTCTCTCTGGTGGTTTACGCTCCCTTGTAGAGCGCCTGAGTTGGGGCTCCGGTTGTTGGGCGCTGGCCTGAGTGTCTGCTGTAGCGTTAACAGATTATTGGAACATAACAGGTTGCGTGCTCTATTAAAAGCCCTTTCCTGGCTGTCCCCCCAGACCCATTCACGACCTTTGCGTAGGAGCACGTGTAGCGGCTCTAGCAGCGTGCTCAATTTGGGAAGAAAGTTACCAAAATAGTTCAGGAGCACCAGGAACGAATACAGCTTCGTCGTGTTACGGGGTCTGGGTGCTCTCTGGATCGCTTCCGTCTTGGACGAAGTAGGACTGATCCCGTCTGCTGCTACCCTCATCCCCAGCGTTCATTTCTGCAATTTCTGCAGGTATTTTGCTCACCTCTGCAAACTCCGGCTGAGTGTGTGCCTCCACGCCTCCAGCATGAGCTGCGGTTTGAAACAAAAGGTCCCTTGCCAGTCGATCGTCCCTGACTGCCCCTGTTATTGCCCTTGAGTGCGCCATTAACAGGCGTTGATGGCCCCATTACTGGCTGCATTGTCCCTTGCAATGGCGTGAATTGCCGTTCAACTTGCCATTGTCTCTGTCGAACTCCCCCTCTGGGTTTGACTACATGTTGGGGCATGCCCGACTGTCCTTGTCTGCCTGGAGAACTGTGTGCTGCTTTAACAATGTTGAATCTCTGTCCCAACCATTCCTTAACACAGTACCTCTCGTCTGTTCTGCTAGTGGCTATGCTCGCGTGGTTTAAATCCCAGTTTCTTGTCGCCATTGATACGTCCTTACTATACAGTATAAATGCACATGAGGCCCAGGCTTGAGAGAAGGTCAGTCTGTGACCTGTCCTTTATTCCTTAGCACTCAAGTGCAGGAAGTGGGTGGAGCTTCCCCTTTTATATCTGAAGGTCTAGGTTAGGAGTGTCTCCCATAAGTTCACCACCTAGTGGGCAGTGTTTTCACGGTGTACAACTTAGGTCAGTTTATACATGGGTTACAATGCTGGTTGAATTGATGACATCACCTCCCCCCCCAAAGTCTTATTGGGATCACAGGTTGAGTCTCTCTGGTGGTTTACGCTCCCTTGTAGAGCGCCTGAGTTGGGGCTCCGGTTGTTGGGCGCTGGCCTGAGTGTCTGCTGTTTGCGGTGCCTCAGGCCTGTCCGGATTGCCCACAGTGACTGGGCTCTGCTCTCTTTGGTTCCTGTGTTCAGTCACCTGTGGTGGAGTGAATTCTACATTGTGTTCTTCCTCTGCTTCTTCTATGGGGTTGCTGAACCTCCTTTTTGTCCATCCCGTAGCCCCTTTCTGCCTGGGACAGACTCCTGGAGGCATAAGCTACCAGCTGTAACTGACCTTGGCATCGACATGCTGCAACACACACCCGACACCATAGGACGACGCATCGCACGTTAACACAAGTTTCTTACATGGGTCATGTAGCGTTAACAGATTATTGGAACATAACAAATTGCATGCTCTATTAAAAGCCCTTTCCTGGCTGTCACCCCAGACCCATTCGCGACCTTTGTGTCGGAGCACGTGTAGCGGCTCTAGCAGCGTGCTCAATTTGGGAAGAAAGTTACCAAAATAGTTCAGGAGCCCCAGGAACGAATACAGCTCCATCGTGTTACGGGGTCTGGGTGCTCTCTGGATCGCTTCCGTCTTGGACAAAGTAGGACTGATCCCGTCTGCTGCTACCCTCATCCCCAGAAATTCTACCTCTGGAGCTAGGAAGACGCACTTCGCCTTTTTCAGTCGCAGCCCTACCCGGTCCAGTCTGCGTAGCACCTCCTCCAGGTTGTGGAGGTGTTCTTCAGTATCGTAACCCGTAATGAGGATGTCGTCCTGAAAAACCACCATCCCTGGAATCGACTTGAGGAGGCTTTCCATATTTCGTTGGAAGATCGCGGCGGCCGAGCGAATCCCAAACGGACACTTGTTGTACTCAAACAACCCCTTGTGTGTCGTGATGGTGGTCAACTTCTTCGACTCACTCGCCAGCTCCTGGGTCATGTAAGCTGAGGTCAGGTCCAATTTTGAAAAAGGTTTGCCACCGGATAGCGTCGCAAAGAGGTCCTCCGCTCTCGGTAGCGGGTACTGGTCTTGGAGTGACATCCGATTGATGGTGGTCTTGTAATCGCCACATATCCTGACCGACCCATCTGCCTTGAGCACCGGCACAATCGGGCTTGCCCAGTCACTGAATTCGACTGACGAGATGATGCCTTCCCTCAGCAGGCGGTCCAATTTGCCTACTATCTTTTCCCGCATCACGTACGGCACCGCTCTGGCCTTGTGATGTACTGGTCTGGCGTTCAGGTTTATGTGAATCACTACCTTGGCCCCCATGAAAGTGCCAATGCTGGATTGAAATAATGAGTCAAATTTGTCCAGGATCTATGAGCATGGTACTCGCTCCACAGAGGAAATTGCATTGACATTGCCCCATTTCCAGTTCATGACAGCAAGCCAACTCCTCCCCAGCAGTGCGGGACCATCCCCTGGGACAATCCAGAGTGGCAGTCTGTTCTCCGAATCTTTGTGGGTCACGACTGCCGTGGCGCTGCCTAGCACCGGAATGATCTGCTTTGTGTAAGTCCGTAGCTGTGCGTCAATCGGCAATAATTTTGGCCTCCTGGCCTTGGACGCCCACAACTTTTCGAACTGTTTGATACCCATCAGGGACTGGCTGGCCCCTGTGTCTAACTCCATTGATACTGGGATGCCATTGAGGAGCACTTTCATCATTATCGGTGGCGTCCTGGTATATGAACTGTATACGTGCTTCACATGAACTCGCTGAACTTCAGCTTCCAGCGATTTCCCCCAGCGTTCATTTCTGCAATTTCTGCAGGTATTTTGCTCATCTCTGCAAACTCCGGCTGAGTGTGTGCCTCCACGCCTCCAACATGAGCTGCGGTTTGAAACAAAAGGTCCCTTGCCAGTCGATCGTCCCTGACTGCCCCTGTTATTGCCCTTGAGTGCACCATTAACAGGTGTTGATGGCCCTATTACTGGCCGCATTGTCCCTTGCAATGGCATGAATCGCCGTTCAACTTGCCATTGTCTCTGTCGAACTCCCCCTCTGGGTTCGACTACATGTTGGGGCATGCCCGACTGTCCTTGTCTTCCTGGAGAACTGTGTGCTGCTTTAACAATGTTGAATCTCTGTCCCAACCATTCCTTAACACAGTACCTCTCGTCTGTTCTGCTAGTGGCCATGCTCACGTGGTTTAAATCCCAGTTTCTTGTCGCCATTGATACGTCCTTACTATACAGTATAAATGCACATGAGGCCCATGCTTGAGAGAAGGTCAGTCTGTGACCTGTCCTTTATTCCTTAGCACTCAAGTGCAGGAAATGGGTGGAGCTTCCCCTTTTATATCTGAAGGTCTAGGTTAGGAGTGTCTCCCACAAGTTCACCACCTAGTGGTCAGTGTTCTCACAGTGTACAACTTAGGTCAGTTTATACATGGGTTACAATGCTGGTTGAATACATGACAGGTACCCTGCCTCAGATTGGTTTAACATTGCAGGCACCTGATGACATGAACCGCCATGGGCCAGAAATTGTAAACTGCGCTTATGCTCGTAGTCGGCTACCGTCGCCCACCACCCGGGTGGAAGCAGCGCAGCCCACAAACCCACTCGCCACCACGGCTATGCCCAAGAGCAAAGGGTCACCTGCAACGGCTCCTCCGAACGGGACCTGAACCAGCCAGGATCCCAAACTAGAGAGTGCTCACAGCGTTGCCCTCAAGGAAAGCGAGTCAGCAGTCCCCTGCGAATTGCTAGACCAGACGAGGCAGCCCCACCGTCGCTTGGACGAAACGCTCACTCACTCAGACCGCTTCCCAGGGAGCAGCAGCGACACTGTGCAAACGAAAAAACAGGGCGGTCACAGACACATCAGCTGTCTTTGGGTTTGCCCGACAGTAGGAGTAATGGCAAGAGCCCTGAGCTCCGGCAACTCGAGAAAAATGAGCTCACCTCACTAGCATGGGGCACTGCACAGCCACGAGACGACCCGGATCTCATTCGGCCGTGCTGGAACTAGACTGTCCTTGTGTACCTGTACTGATATACCTGTAAATGTAAATGTACCACACAAAAAAAAACGCAACTGTAATCCACCCAACAAATGTGCCAAGATGTAAATGTAAAACTCATGTGATGAACTTGAATGCAACTTGCATGTAATGGGCCATTAGCATGATCTCTGTGTGGGGGGCGGGGGGAGAATGGAGTAGTCATGGACACACAACCAGAAACAACTGGGACCTCCACTGGCAACAAATCTCACTACCAACCCACCCAAGCTAGAAGTGATCCTCCAATGGTCAACCAGGAAGAGCAAAGCCCAGGTCACCATCAATGTACGAGTCAATTTGCATTAAAGACTTGGGGAGAAGTGATGTCATGTATGTAGACCATGTATACTAACTGTATAGTCACATAAGATGTGCCACCAGAGGGCACTGTGGTGGGAGACCTGAGGGTTACTTGATAGGTGTGCAGGGCCCAGTATAAAAGGCTGACCCACCATGCTTGTGCCTCACTCTGGAGTTACAATGAGTGGGACTCAGGTCACAACAGCTCAAGTACAATACTAGACCTCGTGGAATCATTCATAAGAGTATTACAGACAAAACAGCCCCATTCCAAATCCTGCCTTGCAATGCTGCCCACCAGTTCCAGCCAAAAGAAAAAGAAGACAAAGAAGCAGAAGAGAATAGAGACGGAAACAAAAAAAAGAGTTGGGGATTGAGAGACAGAGGAGAAAAGGTGACAAAAATAGAAGTGAGGCAGAGAGAGAAACACAAAGACAGCAGAGACAGGTAAGATTTTTGACTTACATGGGAAATTGATGAGTAATATATTAAATTTACATTGTACGTTATGCACTTCTTTCCCAAGACCTCAAAACTGTGGAACTTTTTAGTTCCCTCAATTGTCCCTTTTCTCCCACTGTCTTCAGATGTTTAAAACTCAAGCTTAGTATCACTGAGTCACTATGTCCTATTTAGCTCTGCTACTTTTTTCAATCTCAATGATGTCCTACCCTTATTTGGAGGTAGATTTCTACAGTGGTTCTCCTCAGGCGTAAATACCTTCCCGCCATTTTCCCAGGGTTTTTTGTGGCTCTTCTGTCGAAGATATGGCGGACACCTCATTGAAAGTCAGGCCCTTTGAGTTGAACCCTCGTTTGCTTTAACTGAAAATCATGTGCTTCGATTGATGTGAGGTGATATACTTTCCCAGAAGCATTCAAAATAAAGTGTTTCAAGCCCATTTCGATGAATTCCATAGTATTGCTAAACCATAATCTCCAAATAGCTTACTTAGTAAACTTACAAACAAATATTAGTTCTAAGCGGGAGACCGAATTTTCACCCCTTGTTAAGTTAAGGCTTAATACGACATAAATATAGTTAAAATCTGACAAATATGACAAGTTTAGAATAAGGGGGTTGGCAGGTCAGCTGCTGTCATGATTCAATCACAACAAATCCCTTAATGTTGTTGGATCACTCGTGAAAGAGTTTTCATTTTTCTTTTAATTGTAACTCTAATAATGGGAATAAATCAGGATAAGAGGAACGTTTTTGTTGCTTTGAGGAGTGAACTAAATTTCTACCAGGTGCTGTTGGGTGAAACAGCAATGCTTGATAGTGTTCCATCACAATGTGTTAATAAATGTGCCTTTCTTTCAGATAGGAATCAGTAGACATGGTAAAGAGAGTTCATGTCTGGGACATTGTCAGCTCCATTACATGCTCTGCTTCTTTGCAACCATTAACCCAGTTAAAGGAATGACCCCCTCCCTCAACAGCATGATCCCTTCTTATCATAGCCACTCTACCCGAAAGCACAAGTGTTTCATCTCATCTTCCTTTGGATTCTTTCAATGTTTGAAATTAACTTCATGTTGAAAGACAATTTTATAACTCAAACACAATATATTACAAAAATCTGACATAGTGGCAATACTCTATCATCATTTTCATCTAACATTTCCCATATGTATTGAGTTGTAGATTAGTTGACTATTTTTGTAACACTTATCATCCATGGACATTATTGGATCGCCTCATTGATGCTGTTCAGTTATTTTGAATACATGTTGTTTTTCAAGATTCTTACAGTGAACATGGATAACATAGTAATAAATGTTTTCTTATGTACTTTTCATTGCAAAATGACATGTATATATAATGCCAATAAATGACAATTTGCTAAATTGAGTAAATCAGACAGAGACAGGTTTGTTGGTCTCAGTAGAGTGCTATTGAAGCTTTGTGACAAACAGAGTTTTCATTAATTAAATGAAGGGCAAATGAGTTACATTACACTTTCTTATTGATTTGAAAAATACTTTCAAGCTTCCCTTTTAAGTTTAAAAAAATACAGAGTCATTTGAAAATGCAAGGCACATTACTCAGAATGCTCCACATTTTTTATTGGTTTTAAATATTCTAAATACTGCGAGATGTGGGTTTTCTAAATTGAATGCATTATTGTTTGCTGTAGATTGCTTCCCCCTTTTCTCTCTCTCCTAGCAACTCTGCTGTCATGGAGACACATCTTCATACTGCATCCTCTAGTGGAGAAGGTTATAGAGCTGATCGTCCTGTGCTTTGCACCCAGGGAGCATGGAGTTCATGGGCAAGCAGCAGAAATAAAAGGAGCCAGAATCTGTTAGCTTTTCATTGCCATGTATTTTCTAGGCATACCTCGGGCTGTGAGAGGAGGCAGTGCAGTTACACTCGGGATAGGGGGATGCGTGGTAATCCTACCCAAATGCAGCAGGATGAGGCAATGGTATCGCCCACCTGCTTTTCCTATGTATGGGCCAGATGACCATTTGGAAATGCGACCACTGATATAGGCCTGAGGCTTTGTGCCCAGAGCTGCTTTGGTGCCAACTGTTAGAGCCATGTTCCTTCTGTTTTAGGTGCGCCAAAAAGATGATTGGGCCTAGATACCTACAGGCTGCGATACTTGTGCTTTCCTTCTCAATCGGCAGACATGGAGCCCAGCTTCCTGCACTGGAAGAATATCTGACCTAGTTAAATTACATGAATCTGGAAATACAAAAAGGTTTAATAATATCAGGGTGTACTCCTCCTCACTGGATCCCAAAGCGAGAGGGGAAATCAACCCTAACTTTATTTATCTCCACTTGACAGTTCAGCAATGGTGATTCTATGTGGGAAGGGAAGTGTAAACTATCCATTCTCTGCTCCCCATGTTGCTGTAGTGCTGCTAGCAAAATCTAAGTCAGTAAATTGCACACGGGACAGAGTAACGGTGCCCGTGTGGGCTGGTGTATGAGATCATAACAATGTAATGATATATAATCCTATTGAGATATGCTGCATTTTGTCTTTGGAGGAAACTAGATTTGCTTAATTGGAGCTAACCATAATTGTAAGTCAAAGAAATTGTATCTTGTTCTTTCTCCAGAGTTGGGTCTTTCATAAGTATAAAAGATTATTGAATAGGATGTTGTGTGCTATGGCATTCATACAATGAGTGGATTAAAACAGGATTAAAAAGGTTGTATATGTCCTTTTCAGCTAGGTCCATGAGTTGTCCAAAGGTTATATGACAATTGGACTGGTGAGGTGGTTTGAATCGTTTTCTCAATGCTACAGATGGAAAAAATTAAATAAATTGAGGACGAATATATATTTATGGGTGGTCATTGTGTTTCACATAATCCTGGAACTGACTGCCAGCAACAGAGCACTATATCTATTACTGCCAATTGGAGGAATATTTTAGCTGTCGGCAGTCCTTATTTATATTCTTGCAGGTTGGACTGGGCTGTCCTGATGTATGGACAGTATAATACTCTGAAGGAGCATGGGCCAACAGCCCGAAGCTGTGATTTAGCTAATACAGTTGCTAATGGTTGCGCGTAGTCATGTGTGGGCTTGGTGCCCTTATAAATGCAATGTGTGGCACTGGGAATTCTGAACAGTTGACTTAAATGCAGAATGTGACGACATTGTTTTTGATTAGGGGCAGGGAAATTAACAGCTCCTCCATAGAGCCAAGCTGGAATGGAGAGCCTTAAAGGGGAGGGTGGGTGAGGCAATCCGTGTGAGGGGTGACACAGAGGGACCAGCAGACGATGGGAACATTTTTGTGGGGCCAGGCCCTGATCCCCACGATGATGATCTTAAACACTTTTACATACCGTTTTTGAGCAGCTGTCCCTCTAAGGACCGTGAGGTAGATGGCTTTATGCCAGGTACCAATGGATGCACCATGTGGCTATTGGTACCTGAAAGTTACATCAGGGTCCTACATATGTCATAGGACCCCGATTTTCATACAGGCGGGAGCTCTGGCCATCTGGTTCCAAGACTGGAAGAACATGGCAGTCAGTGGGGGCGGGGGGAGTTATTTTTCCGAGGGTCAGTGGGCGCGTTTGGTGGTGGGTCGGGTGGAAACATGTTTTTTTTTGACAGCGGGTCGGGAACCCGCTGTCATCCCACTGCCACGCGCCTTTCCCAGATGTCAGGTTTGTTAGGTCTGAACAGATCCGACACGCAGTGGTGGGGGAGGCAACTTAGGTCATTATGAACGTTAACAGCGGTTTAAACAGTAATTTGAGCTCACCTTACCATTTTAACAGGTTATCCATGGGGTCTACACTGCTTGGGAATCATGTCAGGTAAGGACGTCGGGAGTTGTGTGATTATGAATTCATTAGTTTACTTGACAGCTGTAAATGTGCTATAAAAGCTCCCATCTCATAGCTGTTCACTTTCCAAGATCAAAATCTTTTGCTTAATGCCTTTGGAAGGCAGATGGAATTTTATGCAAGTGTTTAGAGCAAACCTCATTGGAACAACCTCTCTCACCATTGACAGATAGCTTCTGTCATCTCTACTTCACCTGCTATCTTTTATATTAGCGTCAGTGCCCTTGAACCTATCCCACCTTGGTTCACAGAATCTAACCACGATCAGCCCCAACACCAGCAGCACCAGGCACACCAGCAGCACCAACAACACCAACCTTCTCGCAATCAACTGATGCTGGACAGGACACAGGGCATCAGCACCCGATTACATTGCTGCCCGGGAGGCCAGGGATGGCCTCACCATGGCCAGATTTACTTCACTTGATGCTGTACACCCTGGCTGCCACATGATGTGGCAGGTTGGCATCGCCCCACATCAACATCATAAAGCATCCCTACAATTCCATGCCAAGAATGATTCCTGGTTTTGTGTTTTCAGACGGGATAGAGAGGGGGATTAAAAAAAGAGAGGGGGGTCACAGTATTGATTAAAGAAATAATTACAGCTGTGAGGAAAGATGATATGTTAGAAGGATCATCAATTGAGGCCATATGGGTTGAATTGAAGAACAGAAAAGGAGCGATCACACTGCTGGGAGTGTATTATAAACTCCCAGACAGTCCCCAGAGTGAGATAGAAGAGCAAATAAGTAGGCACATTTCTGAGAAGTACAAAAATGATAGGGCAGTAATAGTAGGGGATTTCAACTACCCTAATATTAACTGGGGTATATTTAGTGTGAAGGATATAGAGGCTGCAGAATTCCTAAAATGCATTCAGGAGAACTTTTTTAGCCAGTATGTAGCAAGACCAACAAGGGAGGGGACGGTTCTGGACTTAGTTTTAGGGAATGAAGCTGGGCAGGTGGTAGGGTTATCAGTGGGAGAGCATTTTGGTGCTAGTGATCATTATTATGTTTGATTTAGGGTAGTTATGGAAAGGGACAAAGATAGGCCAGGAATAAAAGTTCTCAATTGGGGAAAAGCCAATTTTACTAAGCTGGGATGTGATTTAGCCAAAGTGAACTGGAAACAGTTACTTGAAGATAAATCAGTGTCAGAGCAGTGGGAGGCATTCAATGGGGAGATCTTGAGGGTTCAGAGCAAGTATGTTCCCTTAAAGAAAAAGGGCAGGACTAACAAATCTCATCATCATCATCATCATAGGCAGTCCCTCGGAATCGAGGAAGACTTGCTTCCACTCTTAGCATGAGTTCTTAGGTGGCTGTACAGTCCAATATGAGAACCACAGTCTCTGTCACAGGTGGGACAGACAGTGTTTAAAGGGAAGGGTAGGCAGGGAACCTGGTTTGCCGCACACTCCTTCCGCTGCCTGCGCTTGATTTCTGTATGCTCGCGGCGACGATACTCGAGAAGCTCAGCGCCCTCCTGGATGCACTTCCTCCACTTAGGGCGGTCTTTGGCCAGGGACTCCCAGGTGTCAGTGGGGATGTCGCACTTTATCAGGGAGGCTTTGAGGATGTCCTTGTAATGTATCCTCTGCCCACCTTTGGCTCGTTTGCCGAGTTCCGAGTAGAGCGCTTGCTTTGGTAGTCTCGTGTCTGGCATACGGACAATGTGGCCTTCCCAGCAGAGCTGATCAAGTGTGGTCAGTGCTTCAGTGCTGGGGATGTTGGCCTGGACGAGGACGCTGATGTTGGTGCATCTGCCCTCCCAGGGGATTTGTAGGATTTTGTGGAGACATCGTTGGTGGTATTTCTCCAGTGACTTGAGGTGTCAACTGTACATGGTCCAAGTCTCTGAGCCATACAGGAGGGTGGTATTACTATGGCCCTGTAGACCATGAGCTTGGTGACAGTTTTGAGGGCCTGGTCTTCAAACACTCTTTTCCTCAGGCGGCCAAAATACTGCGGATGCTGGAATCTGAAATAACAGCATCATCATAGGCAGTCCCTCGGAATCGAGGAAGGCGTGCTTCCACTCTAGAAATAACAGCAGCCTGATTGCACATTGCACAAGAAGACACAAGCAGGGATGTGGTCAGGAGGACCAGACTGCAGTGGCGCAAACCTTTCAATGATCTCAGTAGATCACGAAACATTACTGCAAAGCCACACTCAACCTCATCCTGCTGTGCCCCTCGTCACATCCCCATCACCACATGGTTGAATCTAAAATCAATAACACGGCCAATTTTTGTATCATTTGTATTGTATTTCAGATTTACAAGGATGTTGCCTGGACTGGAGAATTTTAGGTGTGAGGATAGATGGGAAAGGCTGGGGTTGTTTTCTTTGGAACAGAGGAGACTGAGGGGAGACCTTATTGAGGTGTATAAAATTATGGCTTAGATAGAGTGGATAAGAAGGACCTGTTTCCCTTAGCAGATAGGTCAACAACCAGGGGGCATAGATATAAAGTAATTGATAGAAGTTTTAAAGGGGATTTGTGGGGAATTTTTTTCACGGTGGGGCTCTGGAACTCACTGCTTGACAGGATAGTCGAGGCAGAAACCCTCACCACATTTTAAAAGTACTTGGATATGCACTTGACATGCCGTAATCTACAAGGCTACAGACCAAGAGTTAGCAAGTATGAATAGGCTGGATCGCTCTTTGTCGGCCAGCAGGGACATGATGGGCCGAAATAGCCTCCTTCTGTGCTGTAAATTTCTATGATTCTATGATTCTAAGCCATTCCTTTCACACTCATCAGCATTGCGGGTGGCGGGGCGTGGGGGGTGGGGGAGAAGGTGCTACTGTTATTTCTCACCATTCACTGCAACTCACTAAGCCATTTCCAAAGGTGCACACAAATCTATTTAAGAAGGCAAAGTGTTGAAAATAAAGATTTCAATTATTGACAGCACATTAGCAGAAACTTTACATGAACATTGGCTAAAACACTCAAGTGTCTACCCTTGTGTGTGTTGTTAGTTGCACTAGGATGAGGGTGAATGTGAGGGGTGGCTTGTGAGATGGGGATGTGATAATGTAGATAGAGAGGGATAGGTGGAAGTGCAAGGTAAGTTGGTGTGAGTAAGGATGTGCAGGAGTAGGGTAGGCAAGGCAGAATGATGGGGATATGATGAGTGGCATAGCAGGATGAGATTGAGTGTGGCTTTGGAGTAATGTTTCATGGTCCACTGAGATCACTGCAGCCTGGTCCTCCTGATGACATCCCTGCCTGTGTCCTCTTGTACAATGTGCAACCATGCTGCGTTGGTCTCCTGGGGAGGTATCTTCCGCCCATTGGAAGAGAAGTGAATCTCCCTATGTGCTGTGACTCCATCCGTAAACATATGGAGGGAGTCATGGGAGAGCCTGGGTGCAGCCCTGCACCTTTGTGCAGTGCTTGTCAGTGTTTGCCGCACCTCAGATGTACAGGAACAGAAACCCCTTCCACTCTGTGAATGTGCAGCTCGTGTGTGATGACATGCTTCGCATCACGTCAGTTGATGCGAGATATCTGAGAGCACCCATGATGCATTCATCCTACGCGAGAGCACTATATTTGCCCTGTTTCAGCAGCAGCCAGAAGGGCAGAGCTGGCTGCTGGGAAACGAAGGGTACGGCCTCGCCACCTGGCTCATGACATCTCTACGCGTAACCTGGACGGAAGCTGACCGGGAATACAACATGTCGCACATTGCGACGCGCAGCATAATGGAGGGGACCTTGAAGCAGCGTTTCCAATGTCTGGACAATTCCAGAAGCTATTACAATACTCCCCTGAGATTGTGGAGCAGGGCAGGCCATCGTGCCCCTTTAACGATTGCTCGAGCCTTGTGCCAGCAGCTCAGCCATGAACGCTTTGCTGCCTGAAGGCTCAGCGACAACTATTCCAAATGGACCATGTTTACTGTTTGGACCTGTTCCGTAATGTTGTGTTGTGTTAATGGAACAAATAGTGGAAATGATTCTTCTTTAGTTCAAAAAGTTGTGTTAATAATCAAACAAATAATGGAAATGATTCAGTTATAATTTAAAATATATTTTATTCAATTGTTTAACAAACATTTGTTTGTACTTAACTTAAATAAAAATATTCTCGTATCAAACTTTAAAGATCCCTTACAAATTGTAAGATCACTGAAAAACTTTAAGATCATTTACAAACTTGTAAATTTACATAATTTCCAAGAAACTTTTAATTTGAGAACAGATACAACAGTAACAACAATAATAAGAACAATAACAGCAGCAAAGAAAGGCTGCACCCATCTCTCCTCTACCTTATTCTAAGACCGCCCGCTTCGCTTGGTCTTGTTGACTCCATCCCTGTGACGCAGTGTTTTTCGGGTTGGTATCAAACTTATTCTTTCGAACATCTCGGATAATGCGCACTTCTTGATGGAGGGGGCCAGGCAGTAATGTGGAAGGCTCGGTTTGGGTCTCTTCAGAGGCTGGTCTGGGGATTGGAGTGGGAGTGGCAGTGATTCTGTCAATGGGCGCAGGGTCTGGGCATGTTCCCTTATTGCAGCAATTAACTTCAACATTCCCTCCCTCATGTGCCCTGGCAGTGTCTCATCTACTGCCAACATTCCCTCCCTCGTGTTCGCCAACAGTGTTTCAACTACCTGCAACATTCCCTCCCTCATGTTCACTGACAACTCATCATCTACCTGCGACATTCCCTCCCTCATGTGCCCAGACAGTGTTCCCATTTCTCATGAGAGTGTTGTTACTTCCCCTGATAGTCCCGACACCTCATCACCCACCCCACTGACAGTGTCCAGGAGTGATCGTGTAAGGTCAATGCTCTCCACATTCATTGCCATCATCTGAACCACATCTGTTAAATCCTGCACCTCAGGAGAGTGCTGTCAAGCTCTCCTTCCCCTCCTCATCCTGGGTGTGGCTCGATGCATCCCACTGGGACCGGCAGCCTCGGACTGTGGGGCCCTGAATGTGCCTCACTGCATCCCACTGGGACCCGCAGCTTCGGATGGTGGGGCCCTGGGTGTGCCTCACTGCATCCCACTTGGACCCGCAGCCTTGGACGGTGGGGCCCTGGGTGTGCCTCACTGCACCCCACTGGAATCCCCAGCCTGTGAGAAACCATGGGATGTCCCAACACTCGTACCACTCAGGAAAGGGCCTGGCACCTCAATGGGTGGCACCTGCACCTCCTCCAGAGTGAGTACAACAGTGGTGGCTTCATCCATTCCCTCCCCCTCCCCCTCACCCCCATGCTCTTGGTCTGGAAGGAGGGATTGGGAGATGTTCTCCTCTTCAGGCTCGTCCGTGTCTGAATCTGTATCGGCTTCAGCCTCATCAGGGTTGGCCTCAAGTTCTGCAAAATATAACAGAACAGACAAATGGTTAGCAGCAGAGGAGGGGGCAGGGTGGGTGGTATGAGTAGGCTCACACAGCGCAGGCAGCAGGCTGATTTGAAGGACCACGATGAACGGTAGCACGTTGCATCAACCGAAGCGTAGCTGACGGAGACATCCCCATGAACTGAAGCATGGCTAGCCCACGCAGTACTTAACATTTAGCAAAGCCAGACTGTGGAATTTGCAGGACTTACCCTTTCCCTCGAGTGTGGGCCTTTCTCGTGCAGTGGTGGTTGCTTTTCTCCAGGCAGGACCCATCAAAGCAGCGACCCTCTCTTCCAAGGGTGTCAGTGGGTGCAGATTTGCCGGGCCTCCTCCTGTTCGAGTTCTTTCCCTTTTGTTGTGTGCCTCCTTCATCTGCAAAGATAAAAATATAACTTTTTAGAGAGGTTGCCTTTCTGCTGGGTGGTACATATACAGCTGGTCACATTTACAATTGCAATTCCAGTGAATAAATGAAAATATTACTGACACTAACTACTTGACCAAGGTCCTGCCATTTCTTTTTGCACTGGCCTCCAGACCTCGGGATGGTCACCATTGCACAGTGATCTTCTGCAAGTTGGTTCCAGCGTTTCTTCATTTCTTTTGGTGAAACTTTTATGTGACCTCTGCTGGTGTCCAGCTCGTGCCGTCTGGCCTCAATTACAGTAACCAGTGCCTCCACTTCATCCTGTGAGAAATTCTTGGTCCTTGAGCCGCGTTGCATATTGTACTGCAGCTCCGATTTTTCCACTGAGAATTAAAGTTCTCACACACTGGCTCTTTAAAAATGGCTGAATGCAGACCGGGAGCTGTACTGCGCATACGCACCCATAGCAGTCACGTCAAAAACTTCCTTTTTTACCCCCACGCATGCGCAGAAGAGGGGGCATCATTTTCTCGCCGCAAACATTAGGCTCCACCCCCCCCCCCCAAAGCTAAAGGACAGGCTGCATGGTGCCAATTTCAAAAGACAGAACGGGGAAACTTGCTAGTTATTTTTTTGAAGTAGTCGGGGCCAAAAAACGGCATTGGGAAAATTGAGCCCATTGCTTTTGAGGCCACGGGTAATATACAAGCTGTTTTAGGAAGTAATTCATTCGAATGCACTCTGTACAGTTAGTATGATAGATGGGATATAAATTAATGGAGGAGTGTTGGCACGGTGCAGGTGAGTGCTGAGGTGTGTGTGGAACATTTAGTGATTAATGAACACCCTGTATAAAACAACTGTAAATATTTATAAAGTTGCGGTATTCACAAAGGAGTATTTTTAGTTTCCTTTGCGTTAGCAGGAGCAATTTTCAAATATTGTCTACCTAAAAATGGACGGGGAGGTACCTCAATTGTCCCATTGGTACACAAGGCTGGCCTGATGAACTTTTCAGGTGTGCCTGTAAATGGGTGAGCAGCACACCCGCCTATTTCTGGCAGGAAAGAGGGAGGGGAGGAGGGCTGCTTAAACATACAAATCAGGGCCCTGCCTGCAATCTTCAGGTACAAATGGGCAGAGTATGCGCCACCCATGAGCTAGCCATTTTCATCAGCCTTTGGGCAGCCTAACTGCAATCCTTAAAGGACTGAGCTGGGATTATACTTGTTTTCAAGCTTGTCAGATTCAGCTGTTTGTAGCTATCTTTTGAGTTCAATGGGTTGGCTTCAACGCGAGCTGAATTGAACTAAAAATTCAAATTGAGCTCTGTTCATTTGTCACCATCACAAGCAAAGAGGCCATCAAGCCTGGGTAGAGATCCTAAAATAATAATTGTGGGAATCATAAAATATTTTGGGGGGTATTTCAGTTGAATTCATTTCCTTTATGATTTACTGAAAGAAATGCCTAGAAATTAGTCTGGGTGCCGACTGAACCAAGAGGCTTGTGGATCGGGGAAAATAGATCATCGGGTGTCACCTCCACAGGCAGCTGGCTCAAGCGAAGAGGTAAGTGGCGGGCAGCTTGCCTCTCTGGCAGCAGCCTTCAAGCCCTGGGGGGGGGGGGAATTCGAGTGGGCTCTAGGGGGGCGATCAGGTTGGGCACAGACCATCCCACTATTAAATTGGTAAGTTTTGCACCCAAAAAACAGGTGTAACACATACCAATTTCTACCCCTAAGTATCAGTTTGCTCACACAGAAATGTGTTTTAGTTGCACTAGGTCAATATATGCAACATGTATCTTTCAGACGATGATTATCGAGTAACATAGAAACATAGAAAATAGGTGCAGGAGCAGGCCATTCGGCCGTTCGAGCCTGCATCACCATTCAATATGATCATGGCTGATCATGCAACTTCAGTACCCCATTCCTGCTTTCTCTCCATTCCCCCTGATCCCTTTAGCCGTAAGGGCCACATCTAATTCCATAACAGTCTATGGAGTAGAGCAGTGGCACAGTTGAAGAATGGTACTACCAACATGTTTTGTTGTAGCAGACATAGATTTAGACAGTTAAATACAAATCATTGCTCATTGAGCATATGTTTATAGGACTTTTTATACAAGTCGAGTTCTGATAGATTACTTGCTGCCCAATGTCATTTAATGTTCCTATATCTGTTACTTATCCAAACCCAACATTTAATCTTTGGAATAATGGATGTATGTACAATCTGGTGCTGATTATTTCTCAATGGCATGGTGCATATTTCTGGGGAGCTGATGAAATACATTTAAAGTTGTATCTGAGTAGAGTTTTTAACACGTTTAACAAATTTTTAATGCAGCATTTTTTTTTTAAAGAGTTAATGGATACATTTTGCTTTTGTATTCTGGGTTTTACAGCAGTTAGTAATCTTTATTTTTATCTCAGCACAATGGAACAATTCGAAGATGTGGAGCAGTTGTTGCAATCACTTGCTTTGGCTCCAGGCTGAGGATGGATGGTGTAATTCTGGAAATGGGAATCTGTGCTCTGGTGTGCTGGTGTTAGGATCCAATACCAGAATAGGACAGAGCTTCCAAATATTATGCTCTGGGTATAACAGACACCCCTCGTCCTTTTCTTATTTTACCTTTGTCCTTCTCAGCAGCAAGAGCCTCCTCGAGAAGCTCCTGAAGAGGATACCTCTGAGGAGGAGAGCCCTCCTGAGGAAGTGCCATCATGTGCACGATCGCTCCCAAGCACTAACACAGAGATTGGCTGGGGTGGAGGGGCGGGGGAGAGAGTGACTGGGACGGGGTGGGGGTGGAGGGGAGGAGAGTGATTGGAGTGGGAGGAGAGAGTGACTGGTGTGGGTGGAGAGAGACTCGGGCGGTGGGGGGGGGGAGAGACTTGGGTGGAGGGGAGAGAGAATGGGATTGGAGGGAGAGAGAGACTGGAGGGGACAGACACTGGGGGAGGGGAGAGAGAATGAGGTGGGGGGAGATCCACTGGGGAGGAGAGAAACTGGGAGGAGAGGAGAGAGACTGGGGGGGGGAGAGGAGAGAGAATGAGGGGGATAGAATGGGGAGGGAGAGAGACTAGGGGGAAAGAGATGGGGAGAGAGAGAGACTGGGTGGGTGGGGAGAGAGAAGTGGGGGAAGAGAGTGAGATGGGGTGGGGAAGAGAGTGGAACTGGAGGGGGTGGAAGAGAGACTGGGGGGGGAGAGAGACTAAGGAGGGAAAGAGAGACTAAGGGGGGAGAGAGAGACTGGGGAGAGGAAGAGAGAGAGAAAGACAGGGGGAGAGTGAGACAAGGACTGTGGCGAGAGAGAGAGAGAGACTGGGGAGGAGGAAGGGAGAGGGAGAAAGACAGGGGAGGGAGCGAGAAAGACTGTGGGGAGACAGAGAGTGGAGAGTGTGTGCCTTGGCGAGAGTGTGTGCGACTGGGGAAGAGGGTGTGCGACTGGGGGAAGAGTGTGTGTGACTGGGGGAGAGTGTGTGTGACTGGGGGAGAGTGTGTGTGACTGGGGGGGGGTGTGCGACCGGGGGAGAGGGTGTGCGACCGGGGGAGAGGGTGTGCGACCAGGGGAGAGTGTGTGCGACCGGGGGAGAGGGTCTGCGACCGGGGGAGAGGGTGTGCGACTGGGGGAGAGGGTGTGCGACTGGGGGAGAGTGTGTGCGACTGGGGGAGAGGGTGTGCGACTGGGGGAGAGTGTGTGCGACTGGGGGAGAGGGTGTGCGACTGGGGGAGCGTGTGTGCGACTGGGGGAGAGTGTGTGCGACTGGGGGAGAGTGTGTGCGACTGGGGGAGAGGGTGTGCGACTGGGGGAGAGGGTGTGCGACTGGGGGAGCGTGTGTGCGACTGGGGGAGCGTGTGTGCGACTGGGGGAGCGTGTGTGCGACTGGGGGAGAGTGTGTGCGACTGGGGGAGAGTGTGTGCGACTGGGGGAGAGTGTGTGCGACTGGGGGAGAGTGTGTGCGACTGGGGGAGAGTGTGTGCGACTGGGGGAGAGTGTGTGCGACTGGGGGAGAGTGTGTGCGACTGGGGGAGAGGGTGTGCGACTGGGGGAGAGGGTGTGCGACTGGGGGAGAGGGTGTGCGACTGGGGGAGAGTGTGTGCGACTGGGGGAGAGTGTGTGCGACTGGGGGAGAGTGTGTGCGACTGGGGGAGAGTGTGTGCGACTGGGGGAGAGTGTGTGCGACTGGGGGAGAGTGTGTGCGACTGGGGGAGAGTGTGTGCGACTGGGGGAGAGTGTGTGCGACTGGGGGAGAGTGTGTGCGACTGGGGGAGAGTGTGTGCGACTGGGGGATAGTGTGTGCGACTGGGGGATAGTGTGTGCGACTGGGGGATAGTGTGTGCGACTGGGGGAGAGGGTGTGCGACTGGGGGAGAGGGTGTGCGACTGGGGGAGAGGGTGTGCGACTGGGGGAGAGGGTGTGCGACTGGGGGAGAGTGTGTGCGACTGGGGGAGAGTGTGTGCGACTGGGGGAGAGTGTGTGCGACTGGGGGAGAGTGTGTGCGACTGGGGGAGAGTGTGTGCGACTGGGGGAGAGTGTGTGCGACTGGGGGAGAGTGTGTGCGACTGGGGGAGAGTGTGTGCGACTGGGGGAGAGTGTGTGCGACTGGGGGAGAGTGTGTGCGACTGGGGGAGAGTGTGTGCGACTGGGGGAGAGTGTGTGCGACTGGGGGAGAGGGTGTGCGACTGGGGGAGAGGGTGTGCGACTGGGGGAGAGGGTGTGCGACTGGGGGAGAGGGTGTGCGACTGGGGGAGAGGGTGTGCGACTGGGGGAGAGGGTGTGCGACTGGGGGAGAGGGTGTGCGACTGGGGGAGAGGGTGTGCGACTGGGGGAGAGGGTGTGCGACTGGGGGAGAGGGTGTGCGACTGGGGGAGAGGGTGTGCGACTGGGGGAGAGTGTGTGCGACTGGGGGAGAGGGTGTGCGACTGGGGGAGAGGGTGTGCGACTGGGGGAGAGGGTGTGCGACTGGGGGAGAGGGTGTGCGACTGGGGGAGAGTGTGTGCGACTGGGGGAGTGGGTGTGCGACTGGGGGAGAGGGTGTGCGACTGGGGGAGAGGGTGTGCGACTGGGGGAGAGGGTGTGCGACTGGGGGAGAGGGTGTGCGACTGGGGGAGAGGGTGTGCGACTGGGGGAGAGGGTGTGCGACTGGGGGAGAGGGTGTGCGACTGGGGGAGAGGGTGTGCGACTGGGGGAGAGGGTGTGCGACTGGGGGAGAGTGTGTGCGACTGGGGGAGAGTGTGTGCGACTGGGGGAGAGTGTGTGCGACTGGGGGAGAGTGTGTGCGACTGGGGGAGAGGGTGTGCGACTGGGGGAGAGGGTGTGCGACTGGGGGAGAGGGTGTGCGACTGGGGGAGAGGGTGTGCGACTGGGGGAGAGGGTGTGCGACTGGGGGAGAGTGTGTGCGACTGGGGGAGAGTGTGTGCGACTGGGGGAGAGTGTGTGCGACTGGGGGAGAGTGTGTGCGACTGGGGGAGAGGGTGTGCGACTGGGGGAGAGGGTGTGCGACTGGGGGAGAGGGTGTGCGACTGGGGGAGAGGGTGTGCGACTGGGGGAGAGGGTGTGCGACTGGGGGAGAGGGTGTGCGACTGGGGGAGAGGGTGTGCGACTGGGGGAGAGTGTGTGCGACTGGGGGAGAGGGTGTGCGACTGGGGGAGAGGGTGTGCGACTGGGGGAGAGGGTGTGCGACTGGGGGAGAGGGTGTGCGACTGGGGGAGAGGGTGTGCGACTGGGGGAGAGGGTGTGCGACTGGGGGAGAGGGTGTGCGACTGGGGGAGAGTGTGTGCGACTGGGGGAGAGTGTGTGCGACTGGGGGAGAGTGTGTGCGACTGGGGGAGAGTGTGTGCGACTGGGGGAGAGGGTGTGCGACTGGGGGAGAGGGTGTGCGACTGGGGGAGAGGGTGTGCGACTGGGGGAGAGGGTGTGCGACTGGGGGAGAGGGTGTGCGACTGGGGGAGAGGGTGTGCGACTGGGGGAGAGGGTGTGCGACTGGGGGAGAGTGTGTGCGACTGGGGGAGAGGGTGTGCGACTGGGGGAGAGGGTGGGCGACTGGGGGAGAGGGTGTGCGACTGGGGGAGAGGGTGTGCGACTGGGGGAGAGGGTGTGCGACTGGGGGAGAGGGTGTGCGACTGGGGGAGAGGGTGTGCGACTGGGGGAGAGCGTGTGCGACTGGGGGAGAGCGTGTGCGACTGGGGGAGAGCGTGTGCGACTGGGGGAGCGCGTGTGCGACTGGGGGAGAGGGTGTGCGACTGGGGGAGAGGGTGTGCGACTGGGGGAGAGGGTGTGCAACTGGGGGAGCGTGTGTGCGACTGGGGGAGAGGGTGTGCGACTGGGAGAGAGGGTGTGCGACTGGGGGAGAGGGTGTGCGACTGGGGGAGAGGGTGTGCGACTGGGGGAGAGGGTGTGCGACTGGGGGAGAGGGTGTGCGACTGGGGGAGAGGGTGTGCGACTGGGGGAGAGTGTGTGCGACTGGGGGAGAGTGTGTGCGACTGGGGGAGAGGGTGTGCGACTGGGGGAGCGGGTGTGCGACTGGGGGAGCGGGTGTGCGACTGGGGGAGAGGGTGTGCGACTGGGGGAGAGGGTGTGCGACTGGGGGAGAGGGTGTGCGACTGGGGGAGCGGGTGTGCGACTGGGGGAGCGGGTGTGCGACTGGGGGAGAGAGAGAGGGCTGGATTTTACCAACCTCGATGGGTCGATGTCTGTGGTTGGTCCCGGCCTCGCTGCCAGCTCCAGCCCGCTGTCCAAAATGATTTTCTCCTGATGGGGCTTGTTAAGGCCGCCGAGCGCATTTGCTGGCCAATTAGAGGAAGCGGCTCTGATGACGTCACTTAATAATGCATCATCAGCCTATTTCCTTAAAGGGACCAGGCGCAAATGTATTTTGACAATTGTGCTCTACAGCATTGAGGTGCTGCAAACACTGACAAGCACTGCACAGAGGTGCAGGGCTGCACCAAGGCTCTCCCATGTGGCTCCCTCCATATGCTTATAGAGGGAGTCACAGCACAGGGAGACTCTCTTCTCTTCCAATGGTGGAAGAGAACTCCCCAGGAGACCAACACAGCCTGGTTGCCCATTGCAGAGGAGGACACAAGCAGGAATGTTGTCAGGAGGACCAGGCTGCAGTGGTGCAAACCTTTCAATGTCCTCAGTAGATCACGAAATGTCACTGTAAAGCCACACTCAACCTCATTCTGCTCTGTCGTCACATCCCCATCACTCTGCCTTCCCTACCCTACCCCTGAACATTCTTACTCACACTAACTTACCTTGCACCTCCACCCATCCCTCTCTCTATATACATTCTCACATCCCCAACTCACTCGACATCCCTCACACTCACCCTCATCCTAGTCCAATTATACCAGCGAACGAAACACAAGGGTGGCACTTGCATGTTTTATGCAATGTTCATGTAAAGTTTCTGCTACTGTGTGGTCAAACATTGAAACTGTTATTTTGAATACTTTGCGTTCTTTGACAGATTTGTGTGCACTTTTGAAAGTGGCTTAGTGAGTTGCAGTGAATGGTGAGACATAACTGTATCCCCCGTAATGGTGATGAGTGTGAAAGGAATGGCTTAGATATTGTTGGGATGCTTTATGTTGTTGGTGTAGGGTGGTGCCAACCTGGCACATCATGGGGCAGCCAGGGTGTACAAGGTCAAGTGAAGTAAATCTGGCCACGGTGAGGGAATTGCTGGCATCCTGGGCAGCAATGTGCTCAGGTGCTGATGCCCTGTGCATCAGGTGATTGCAGAGAAGTTTAGTGTTGTTGTTGGTGTCAGTGGCAGCTGTGGCTCAGTGGGTAATATACTTGCCTCTGAGTCAGAAGGTTGTGGGTTCAAGTCCCACTCCAGGAACTTGAAAATCTAGGCTAACATTCCAATGCAGTGCTGAGGGAGTGTGGCACTGTCGAAGGTGCCGTCTTTCAGATGATTCATTAAGCCAAGGCCCTGTCTGCTCTCTCAGCTGGATGTAAAAGGTTCCATGGCACTATTTTGAAGAAGAGCAGGGGAGTTATCCCTGGTGTCCTGGCCAATATTTATCACTCAATCAACAAAACAAAGCAGATTATCTGGTCATTATCGCATTGCTGTTTGTGGGCGTTTGCTGTGCGCAAGTTGGCTGCTGCATTTCACACATTACAACAGTGATTACACTCCAAAAGTACATCATTGGCTGTAAAGTGCTTTGAGATGTACGGTAGTCGTGAAAGACACTATATAAATGCAAGTCTTTTTTCTTTTGGTGCTGCTCGTGTGCCTGGTGCTGCTGGTGATGGAGCTGATTGTCGAGGAATTCTGAAGATCAAGGTGAGATCGTTTCAAGGGCACCAATGCTGATGTAATAGATGGCTGGTGAAGTAGAGATGACAGAAGCGATCTGTCAATGTTGAGAGAGGTTGTTCCAATGAGCAATGTTGCAATGGATGGTGAGTTTACTCCAAACACTTGCAACCTACATAAAGCTCAATCTGTCTGTCAAATGCAGAAAGCAACAGCTTCTGAGCTTGGAAAGTGAAATGCTGTGAGATGGGAGCTTTTATAGCACATTTGCAGCTGTCAAGTATTGAGATGATTCCATGGTCATTCAACTCCTGACCTGCTTACCTGACATGATCCCCGAGCAGCGTGGAGCCCATGGGTGCCCTGGTAAACTCTGAAGGTGAGCTGAAATAGTTCTTAATCCTCTGTTAACAATGTCATAAGGACTGTAATTGCCTCTCCCACCTCTACGTGTCAGATATGCTCAGCGTTGACAGACCTGACATTTGGGAAAGGCACATAGTGGCAAGGTCCCAACCCGCTGTCAAAAAATAAATTTTCCCACCCGACCCGCCACCGACCCTGCCCACTGACCCCTTGCAATATTCCCCCCAGTGAGACTGGAGGGGAAAGGGTGAGACTGGGGGGGAGAGAGAAAGAGAGAGAGAGAGAGAGAGATGATGGGGAGAGAGAGACTGGGGGAAGAAAGAGTGAGACTGGGGGGGGAGGGGGGGAAAGAGAGAGTGAGATTGGGGGAGAAAGAGTGAGATGGGGGGCCGGGGGGGAGAGAGAGAGTGAGACTGGGGGAGAAAGAGTGAGACAGTGGGGAGGGGGGGGCGGAGAGAGAGACAATGGGAGAGAGAGAGAGACTGGGGGAAGAAAGAGTGAGACTGGGTGGTGGTGGGGGGGGGGGTTGGAGGGAGAGGGAGAGAGAGAGTGAGACTGGAGGGAGAGAGCGAAAGTGATCCTGGGGGAAGAGAGAGAGAGAATGAGGAAGAGAGAGGGGGAGAGTGAGAGACTGGGGAAGAGAGGGACAGAGAGAGAGAGAAAGAGATGGACAGAGAGAGAGAGAGTCAGCGAAAGAGGGAGAGAGAGGGGTGAGGGTCCAGAGGACTGAGCGATGGCCGCACTTTGGAACAACAGAGTTGGAGGCGCAGCACATGTACAATGGCTGCGAGAAGGAGGCTAAAGCAAACAAGTTCTCGGTCCCCAGTGAAGCAAAAGTATGAGAATTTTTTTCAAAAATTCAGAAAATTGTTTAAAGCCAGAAAAAATATGGGAAAATTATGTTGAAGGTCCTGGGGTAAGTTCCAGTTACATTTTGCCAGTTAGTCCCCCTTTTTGAAAGGGTCTATCAGGATTATTTAAATCATGTTATGAGAGGGGAAAATGTTTGTTCCTCAGAGTCTGCGCGAGATGGATGGAATGGCAGCAGATAAAGAGGAAACAACTTCTCTAAAAATGCATCCCAACTCCTCGCCAAGCTGGGGATAGATAACCTTCGTAGGAAGTTTAATCACTTTATTCACTTTCTTATTTGAGCTCTGTTTGGAACTGGAGATAATGGTATTATTTCTTTTGTTGTATGTTTAGTGACAGCATTGAGGAGGGAAAGAGAAACTTCTTCTGTCAAAGCTGCAATGAGACTTGAAAGAATTGAAACATTTTTGATGAACTTTTCACAAAAAATGATTGTTAAAAACACATTGGGGCTGAAATTGCGGTCGGAAGCTTCCCGCGGGCAACTGCCTCCGACCTGAAACATTTCTATGAATTTACCTGGTGGTCCGGGAAGACTGTGGGATTCCATTGGGGAGGCCTTCTCTTCCCGTGCTGTGGAACACACTCCCGTCCTCCTGGTTCCTCCGAGTTCTCATTGCTATTAATGAGAAAAAATAAAACAAACACACTAAACACATATAATAAAAAATAAAAAACACACCTCACATAATTAAAATTAAATATCTTAGAGAAAAACATTTTTTCCAAGTTTTTCAAAAGGTTTTTATAATTATGGTTAAAAATAAATGTAACGTAGTGGGCAGGGTTTTAAAAAATAATATGTGTTTTTTTTATTTAATTTTAATATATTTTTGTATGCTTTTAAATTCTTACGCCTGTAAAAGTAAGCTGTGCTCCTGCTTTTATCAGGCGCAAGAATTTCAAGGACATTTGTTGGGCAAGATGTGGGTAAATCCCGCAATCTTGCCCTTGCAAATGTCCTTGCACCCATTGCATCTGTCAAGCTCCATCTTGACAGATCAGTAAAGCCGGTTTTCAGCGCATGCGCATTGTGCATTGAAAATTGGCTTTTGTGATGCCTTCCCGAGTCTGTAGACACTCCGTATGGACCCGAAAAGGCCGGGATTTCCAGCCCATAGAATATGATTTTGGAAGAAACAGAAACAAAATCAATTTTCCCCTCATCTAAACAAGTTTCAACCAGGTCTTTCAATGCAAACGCTTTTAAAGAGGGTCTGAAATGCTTAAACGTTTTAAAATTGAAACTTCTTAATATTTCATTTTGAACGATTGACTGAAGTTTTACACAAACATGCAACCATGTTGTTTAGAAGGGAAGGATCTGTAGGAGTTACATATTATTTTTTATTGACTTAAAAAAAATATATCATTAGATATTTAGGGAAGAGAACCAAAAAAGAGGAAAAACACAAACCATTTAATTTGTCTGCCATTCTATAGTCCTAACAAGTCCCAGGAATCATGTAAATATAAATTTCCTCTTAAACATTTAATGGAGTCTTAATAGAAACAAGGGTTATTTAATGATGTATAAAAATTGCTGGAAGCTACTTTAGAAGAAACTGCTATTTGTTTACTGAGAAAGACACAGAAAATACTTTGATTAAACTGATAATGTATAATTCAATTCGGTATAAATGTTTGAAATAGGAGATTACAAATTGAGAGTACAATGAAGTTTGTTTCCCACTATTTAATTGGGAAGTACCTAAAATAATTCAACACTTTTCATGATAAGAGCAGGGATTAATATTGTGGCAAAAGTTTGAGACAAATACATTAGAAGCAAAATTCGTAAATTAACATCTTACGTCAACATATTAGTAAATATTTCCAAGTCAGTCTGATTGGTCCTCTTGTGCAGGAAAAAAAAATGAATGTTTATTTTTGTTAAATCATAGCTTTTCCTGCTTTTTGTTTTTAATTCGGTGACGCAAATTGTGTATGTGTTTTTCTGCACTTGTGAATAAGTGCTGCATTTCTGACATGTTACATGGTGGGTGCTGGTTCAAGAAGATAACATTTAGTAATGAAAGTGATTGAAGTTGGAAATACGGATACTCAATTTTGTTCAATTCTTTTCAATACTGTGAACTAAAGAACGACAGCACTTTATATTTGTTGGTTGTCTGGTTGCATTGTGATTAATATTCTAATGACTTATGTGGACGTACAGCACGCCAGCGCTATAGAAAAAGCCACTGCTCCTGCTGTTTGTGCAGTGACATGAGGGATAGGCGAATACGTTGAGAACTTTAAAATTAATAGAAATTGCATGAATAGATATGCCTCTTTCAGATCACCTTGGGCTTTTGGATTGTTTGTCATTGCATAACCTGAGTGATGTTTCTGAAGTGTTAATGCATTATATGCAGTTCTTTAATATCCCAGTCATTTCTGACAAGTAATTTTTTTTAAAGGGAGTTTGTACATGACAAATTAAAAGCTTTTAATTAATTCTACCGTAAACCAACTTGCGGAATGGGCATGTAAATGACATCAATTTCAATATAGATAAGTATGAGGTAGGAGAGATGACCTAGAAGAGGGGACAGAGTGTAGTGCAACAAAATTTGCAGATGACACTAAAATTAGTGGGAAAGTGGGTTGTGTAGAGGACTCAGAGAGGCTGCAAGGAGATTTGGATAGGTTAAGCGAATGGGCCAAGGTTTGGCAGATGGAATACAATGTCAGAAAGTGTGAGGTCATCCACCTTGGGAAAAAAAACAGTAAAAGGGAATATTATTTGAATGGGGAGAAATTACAACATGCTGTGGTGCAGAGGGACCTAGGGGTCCTTGTGCATGAATCCCAAAAGGTTAGTTTGCAGGTGCAGCAGGTAATCAGGAAGGCAAATGGAATGTTGGCCTTCATTGCGAGAGGGATGGAGTACAAAAGCAGGGAGGTCTTGCTGCAATTATATAAGGTATTGGTAAGGCCACACCTGGAGTACTGCGTGCAGTTTTGGTCACCTTACTTAAGGAAGGATATACTAGCTTTGGAAGGGGTACAGAGACGATTCACTAGGCTGATTCCAGAAATGAGGGAGTTACCTTATGATGATAGATTGAGTAGACTGGGTCTTTACTCCTTGGAGTTCAGAAGGATGAGGGGTGATCTTATAGAAACATTTAAAATCATGAAAGGGATGGACAAGATAGAGGCAGAGAGGTTGTTTCCACTGGTCAGGGAGACTAGAACTAGGGGGCAAAGCCTCAAAATACGGAGGAGCCAATTTAAAACCGAGTTGAGAAAGAATTTCTTCTCCCAGAGGGTTGTGAATTCTCTGCCCAAGGAAGCAGTTGAGGCTGGCTCATTGAATGTTTTCAAGTCACAGATAGATAGATTTTTAACCAATAAGGGAATTAAGGGTTACGGGGAGAGGGCGGGTAAGTGGAGCTGAGTCCATGACCAGATCAGCCATGATCTTATTGAATGGCGGAGCAGGCTTGAGGGGCTAGATGGCCTACTCCTGTTCCTAATTCTTATGTTCTTATGTTCTAGGAGGAATAAGGAGGCTACCTACTCCTTGGAAAATATGAGTCTAAATGGGGTAGAGGTGCAAAGGGATCTAGAGGTACAGATCCACAAATCATTAAAAGTAGCAATGAAGGTAAAAAAAGCCATAAAAATGCAAATAAAGCACTGGGGTTAATTTCCAGAGGAATAGAATTAAAAAGCAGAGGAGTTATGTTTAACTTGCATAGAACCTTGTCTGATTGTCTTATGATTTGAGACGGAGGAGTAGCAATATGGCATTGGTATATATATGCTTTTAAATGGTTGCTGTTAATATGTTTTAAAATGTGCTCGCGCACGAAAAGGTCATGCTCAAAGGAGTTCGTGGCCCACTCAGTACAAAAATAAATTAGGAGGAACATTAATTGGAAGGATTGCCAAAGACAATGAGCAGCATGTACAGAAAATAAAGACGCATTTATATAGCGCCTTTCACGACCACCGGACGTTTCAAAGCACTTTACAGCCAATGGAGTGTAGTCACTGTTGCAATGTGGGAAATGCGGCAGCCAATGTGCGCACAGCAAGCTCCCACAAACAGAAATGTGATAATGACCAGATAATCTGGTTTTGTTATATTGATTAAGGGATAAATATTGGCCAGGACACCGGGGATAACTCTCCTGCTCTTCTTTGAAATAGTGGGATGGGATATTTTACATCCACCCAGAGAGCAGATGGTGCCTCGGTTTAATGTTTTATCCAAAAGGTGGCACCTCCGACAGTGCAGCACTCCCTCAGTACTGCACTGGAGTGTCAGGCCAGATTTTTGTGCTCAAGCCCCTGGAGTGGACTTGAACCCACAACCTTCCAACTACAGAGGCCAGTGTGCTACCCACAGAGCCACAGCTGACATATGGAGTATAGAGAAGTCCACTAACAGCATGTGTAGTGTGATGTTACAGGGTCTTTCAACTCTGCAGCCTACTTTGGAGCATGTGGCCACCACCAGGCACACTGCGACAGGGCCCTCACAACAGAGTCTGTTTCACCAGCCTTTGCAGCTTTTATGGAAGCTCAGAAGACTGCCATACAGACTCTGGGCTACAGGATCTGCTCCACCTTGGAGAGACTGGTGCAGCAGATGGATAGACTGCTGGAGCACATGGACAGGAGCTTTCAAGGCATCACTCATCTCCTGTAGTCCTATCCTCCCGTGGACCAGTGAGAGTGATGAGCTGCGGGGCCATTGCAGTGACAGCAGCACTACGGGACAGGCAAATATTGCTTTCTCTCAGGGTGGCAGCACCTCTGTGTCCTTGCAATCCCTCGCGTACAATCTCTTGGCCCCACCTATTTTATTGAGTGGCCTCCCTTTAAGGACAGTTGGTTAGGCCGCTTACCACATAGTACAAATGGGCAAAGCATGCGCACGGCACACTCTACGCATTTGTACCTCAAAATTGCAATTAAGATCCTATGTCTTTCATAAGACCCCGATTTGCATAATTTAATGAGGCTCCCCCCAGATGGGCACCTAGATCACCCTTGTAAAGGTCCTGGGACAAAAGGCAGTGGACAGGATTGGAGCAGGCATGGGTTGGTAAGTGTAGCAATACAATTATAGGGCAGCTACTGCCCTGTTCCCAGTCTGCGGACCGAGATAAAATTGTCCCTTGGGAGTTAATTGTATAGGAATTTATTAGCCTGCAATAATTCTCATTTTCATACCTCACGTGGCTGAACACCAGCTTAACTAATCCAGCTCCAGAGACCAATTAACTGTCGGATAATTAAGCAGAGCAGCAAAACTGTACAATCCTGGTCACTGAAATGGCCAGTTTGGGATTTTGAAAGACTGATTTATGGATCAATAGCAGAGAAACCACAGTATTTGCTTTTATGTATGCCATTATTTTTGAAATTGGAAATGGAGTAAACTACAATTTGAGTTAAGCCACTGAGGTAAAACTCATCATTGTTTTATTTGCGTGGTTTGCATTAATACTCCAGGAAGCTCTGGCCTACTTTGTACTGATAATGATTTTATTAAACATCCAAGCCTTTTAGGTTTTCAATTTCCCATGAGAAACATTTGGCTTAGCAACTTTAACCGGTTGCATCTGAGCCCGGCACTGATTATAAAGTTCCAGTGAGCACAGTGCAGTAGACTGTTTGAAAGCCTTAGTAGTAGTTGACAGTCTGGGTATGTATCTCCCAGCGGAACCTGCACTCCCGAGCAGCCTAATTCCCCTAACAGTTACTGTAACAATTGCAACAACATTCTTATTGATTAGACACATTTTTCATTGAATTATTTCTTGGTTAATAGAGGAATAATTTCCTACCTTTTCATTTTAATTTATGCAAGTAAGCAACTGCATTTTCTCAGAGCACCATTTTATACCATTAAGTACTGCCACTCCATATTTTCCTGAGACTTTTGCACTTCTCCGTTGCCTTTGCTGAAATCAGTTGGAAGGTAATTATCACAATCAATGCCGATTGCAATTTTCCTGCATTTAACCCAGTTTTCACACTGCTGCCAATTAGACTTAAAAATAATGCTGCCCGCTGGAGACCTAGCAGTGGTCTGATTAATTGACATCGAATGCATTCTCTGATTACATTTAAATTACATGCTAATTGGGACATTGCATGTTTGCTGTTCGTGATATGACGTGCTAATGTGTTTGCTGATCGAGATTTAATAGAAGACAGATTCTTAAACATTGCGTTGCCATGTCAATAAAATTATTCCTTTCTTTTAATTTTGTTTTAACTACTTACCTTTTTAAGCACTTGGGGCCGAAATTAGTGTCCATACCGCCGCATACCGCCCGCACACCATCGGCATACCACCCAAAATTGCGAAGTTGATCGAAAAATACCAGAATACTGCCCACATACCACCCGGCGGGAAATTTATCAGCAACATACCACCGGGTGGTGTGCATACCGTCCGCCCACACGGAGCAGCCTACAGACTGCCCAAAAGTCCGACATTGGTAGCATACCGCGACATACCACCGGAGCTGCACACTGTCTGACAAAAGGTGGTTTTATGCCGATAGTATGTCGGCGGTATGTAAAGTGCAATGTTCCTCCCCCACCACCAGCAATCTAGTCCACCCCCCCCCCACCCCCCAGTGATCTAGTCCTTCCCCCCCCCACCATAGAGAGCTAATCCCTCCCCCTCCGAGATCTAATCCCCTCCCCCCAGCGATCTATTCCTCACCCCAGCGATCTATTACTCTTCCCCCACGGAGATTGAGTTCTAATCCCCTCGGAGATCTAATCCCTCCCCAGGGAACTATTCCTACCCCCCAGGGAGATCTAATCCCCCTCCAGCGATCTATTCCGCCTCCCCACCCCCCCCCCCCAGAAAAAAAGGGCGAAAATAAATAAATAACAATATAAATATTATAAATAAATCAAAAACACTGCACAAAACAATTAAAAATCGAAACGTACCTGGTGAGACTTACCTGCGGCCTGACGTCAGCAGTCTCTGGCCTCCGGACTGCTCTTCTCGAGAGGATGAAGGTCGATGAAAGAGCGCGCGGGTGCAGAACTTGGGACTCGAAGAGTCCCGAGTCCCAGACAACATACCCTGCACCGCTAGAGCAGGCCATCCGTCGCACTCCGCTGATGCACCACTCAGGACCACCCGCACCAATGTTGCCAGCACTCTGCCCCAGCGGCACCCGGCGGTATGGAACGGCATACCGACGCGAAATGGGCGGACGACTAATTTCGGCCCCTTTTTGTTGCTAATCTGCTACTTTTCAAGTTTGTTTAGCTGAAAGGTTCCTTAAGTCTAAATAAATGTCTAAAAAGCGTCACTTCAACCATTGCACATCATGACTTGTGCAAATGTTTAATCCATGGCAGGCAAAACTAAGCGTCGACAGGCCAATTTTAAATGGGGGCATCAGGAATCATCTATGGAGTGAGGGAAATGCAATGGCCAGTGGCTGTTCCGTTTCCGATTCTCCGCTCTGCTCACTGCAGCATATTCTAGTTAGAAATGCAGGAAAATATGGATTACGTTATCAACGGTGAGATCGGGCACCAGACGGCAACATTAACAGAGTACGTCGCCAATCTCACCATTGCAGGAAAATCTGGGCCACTCGCTTTCTGAGGACAATTAACATGCTGCCACAATTTCTGCCACAGTCTACTTTGCTCCAAGCATTTCCAGCTACAAGCAAACAGTAGCCAATTAATTTCCTGAAGTAAATGATTCTATTATTTTCCCATTTTACTTCTTCAGCTCAGGGGGAGTTCAGATAAAGGGAAAATTGCAAAAACAGGCACTGCAGGTTGCTCTGCATCCACTCCAACAGCTTCAGGCGGCATGATGGATATTTTATTTTACTTGGGAATTTTCTCTAATATCGTTAGCACGTGCTGGTCACTCAGACGCTGACCGATCTCTTTTCAGAACCAAGACCTTTAGACCACCAATGCTGCTCTCTGATGACATTTCATGTGCATCCATTTGTTTTTTGTGCTCAATCATCTTTGTGAGATCTTGACATTTATGTGTCAGGTAGCGTTGCAGACATAAAAGCTTCAGAGATAGTGTGTGGGCTTCCCTCCTTCCCTATATTTAAACTTAAACCCCACACTTCTGTAAACACTTGCATCTTCGTTATAATTAAAAGATCTTTATCTGAAGAAATTCAGTGGGGATCTGATGTGGTTATCCCAGTGCAGCATAAAGAAAGCAACGACTTTTACTTTGTAACCCATAAAATAAGATTTGGAGACTGAGAGGGAGGGCATTAAGGGAGGGGCAAGTGAACCCCCACCCCGTCCCCCACCCAGCTTTTGCAATTGCAATATTTTTATGTGAAGTTGTGAGCAAAAGTAATGGAACACTTCAGATAAGATGTGGTCTCAGACTCTTTGATCTGTCTTTGTAAAATTGCACTACTTTGCATACTAGTAAGTCTAGATTTGTACTGAATTGCAGATATCCCAACTATCTTAGTGCTTCCGTGCTCCATTTGCAGACTGCCAATTATCTAAACTCATTTCTGTAAGAGCCGGCCTTTCATCTCTCCAACAGCTCAGATAATTGGGAACAGACCGAATTTTACTGCAGACTTTTTGGAAGGCGACTTATCTTTGCGGGAAAATGCCTTGATGTATTTGTCTTTTTGTTGCTTCTGCCTTAGGAGAACATGTCCAAACTGTGTAATCATCTTTAGTCGCTAATATGGAAATAAATCCACCAAGGCCATGGTCAGGGTCTGTATCTGACTCAAGGCTGCACATATGTCAGAGAATGGCAGTTTCATCAGAATGAATTGCTCATGTTAAAATTCTATTCGTTCTGACTTTCCCAACTATTGACTCACAGTGGAGCAGTGGAAGTGACAGGCACAGGAGAGATTCAGAAAGTGTTCATAATAATACCAATTAAGATAGGGGGAGGAATTTAACACCCGGCAGCCTGCTTGGTGCTGGTAAAATAGGCATTCGTCCTCTGAATTTGAAATGGTGATCTGTCGCACTCAATGTGCACAGACACCATATTGAGTTGAGCTTGTTTTAGTCGTCTAGGGTGCTGGCCTGAAACTGGTGGGGGCCTATATATAGATGTGTAAATGAGGGTCCTGCACCTGCTTAAGGATAAGCCGAACTGAAGGGATGAGAATCCTTAAAGACTATACAACAGCTTCAAACGAAGCCCGGAGGGGCGGGGGTGGGGGGTGGGGTGTGGGGGAGGGCAGATGCCGAGTCCCTGCTGGCCGACCCTCGAGCCCGGTGAGAAGACATTCGGTCGATGGTGGGATAGTATTTTCAAAAAAATCAAAAATTAAAGAATTGCATTAGACTTCGTTGCCCCAAATGTCTTCATTGAATGCCTAGCTTCCCGTTCTAAGTAAGCCTACTGCACATGCGCAGACTAGGGTGTGGTCCATACTAGGACATCGACCATGGAGAGAGAGAGAGGAAAGAAGGTCTGAGTGCTTTGTCCTGCTGTTTTGAGCTTCTTGCAAAGCTACAATTTAATTATGGGGGTAATATTGACAATACCATACCTCGTGCAAGGCTTCTGCATGATGGTGCTGTGGAGGAGAAGATTGATTAGACATCATCGCATGAGGAACCTCAGAGCACATAGGATGATGGGCAGGAGGCCTTACCCACGTCGGGTATATCGAAACAGGGGTTCTTACCTGAACCTGAGTGATGCAGACTGTGTGAGAAGGCTGCGTTTCCGCAAATAGGTTGTAACCGAGATCTGTGAATTAATAAAAGCAGACCTGCACCCATGAAGTATCAGGAGGACTGCTTTGTCAGTTGAAGTAAAGGTTACAGCTGCACTTTCATTTTATGCATTGGGATCATTCCAGGCCACAACTGGGGATGGGTGTGCCATTTCTCAACATGCAACACATATCTGCATTCGGCAGGTGACTGCTGCACTATATGCCCGGAGGAATGACGACAAACAGTTCCCCATGACCGCCCAGGCAATGCGTGAAAGGACTGTGGCCTTCTCCAGGATTGTTGGCTTCCCAAAGGTACAGGGCTGCATTGATTGTACCCACATCGCCTCGCTAACACCTTTGGAGGATTCCGAGATGTACAGGAACAGAAAAGGATTCCACTCCGTTAATGTGCAGCTCGTGTGTGATGACATGCATCGCATCATGGCAGTTGATGTGAGATACCCTGGGAGCACCCATGATGCGTTCATCCATGAGAGCGTTATATCTGCCATGTTTCAGCAGCAGCCAGAAGGGCAGAGCTGGCTGCGGGAGACAAAGGGTACGGCCTCACCACCTGGCTCATGATGCCCCTACGCGTAGTCCGGACGGAAGCTGACCAGGAATACAACATGTCGCACATTGCAACGTGCAGCATAATAGAGAGGGCGATTGGCATCTTGAAGCAGCATTTCTCATGCCTGGACCATCCCGGAGGCTAGTTGCAAAACTCCCCTGAGATTGTCGGTCAGTTCACTGTTGTGTGCTGCATGCTGCATAACTTAGCCATCATGAGGCAGCAGCAGCTGGTAGTAGAAGACCCACCTGAGGTGAGAGTGGTTGATGATGAGGTGGAAGATGCAGATGATGATGATGATGATGATGATGATGAGGAGGAGGAGTCTCTACATGCAAGTACCTGAACCCGGAGCACGACGGCGGAGGAGGGCGGGCCGTCGTGTCCCTTTAACGATTGCTTGAGCCTTGCGCCAGCAGCTCATCCATGAACGCTTTGCTGCCTGAAGGCTCAGCGGCAACTATTCCAAATGGACCATGTTTACTGACTGGAGCTGCTCCGTAATGTTGTGTTGTGTAAATGGAACAAGTATTGGAAATGATTCTTATTTAGTTCAAAAAGTTGTGTTAATAATGGAACAAATAATGGAAAAGTTTCAGTTATAATTTAAAATATATTTTATTCAAAAGTTTAACACTTGTTTGTACATAACTTAACTTTAATAAAAATATTCTTGAATCAAACTTTAAAGTTTTCAGTTAAGATCACTTACAAACTTTAAGATCACTTACAAATTTTAAGATCACTTAAAAACTTTAAGATCACTTGAAAACTTTTGAACTTGTAAATTTACATCACTTACAAAAACTTTTAATTTGAGAACAGTTACAACAGTAACAACAATAATAACAACAACAACAGCAGCAAAGAAATGCTGCACCCATCTCTCCTTCACCTTATTCTAAGACCGCTCGCTATGCTTGGTCTTGGTGACTCCACCCCTGCCCGCAGGCAGTGGCGCAGTGTTTCTCGGGTTGGTACCAAACTTATTCTTTCAAGCATCTTGGGTAATGCGCACTTCTTGATGGGGGATGTGGGCAGGCGGTAATGTAGAAGGCCTGGCTTGGGTCTTTTTAGAGGCTGGTCTGGGGATTGGAGTGGAAGTGGCAGTTGATTCCGTCAATAGCCGTGGGGTCTGGGCATGTTCCCTTATTGCAGCAGCTAACTCCCTCATGTGCCCCGACAGTGTCTCAACTACCTGCGACATTCCCTCCCTCATGTGCCAGGACAATGTTCCCATTTCTTGTGAGAGCATTGTTACTTCTCCCGACTGTGGAATTTGCAGGACTTACCCTCTCCCTCTAGTGTGGGCCCAGCTTGTGCAGTGGTGGTTGCTTTTCTCTAGGCAGGACCCATCAAGGCAGCGACCCTGTCTTCCAAGTGTGTCAGTGGGTGCAGATTTTCCAGGCCTCCTCCTGTTCGTGTTCTCTCTCTTTTGTTGTGTGCCACCTTCCTCTGCAAAGATGAAAATATAACTTTTTAGAGAGGGTGTCTTTCTGTTGGATGGGACATACAGATGGTCACTTTTACAATTGCAATTTTAGTGAATAAATGAAAATATTACGTAGACTAAATACTTGACCAAGGTCCTGCCACTTCTTTTCCCACTGGCCTCCAGACCTCGGGGTGGTCACCATTGCACAGTAATCTTCTGCAAGTTGGTTCCAGCGTTTCTTCATTTCTTTGGGTGAAACTTTTATGTGACCTCTGCTGGTGTCCAGCTCGTGCCATCTGGCCTCAATTACAGTAACCAGTGCCTCCACTTCGTCTTGTGAAAAATTCTTGGCCCTTGAGCTGCGTTGCATATTACAGCTCTGATTTTTCCACTGAGAATTAAAGTTCTCACAGCATTCAATGTTCTCACACACAACTGGCTCTTTAAAAATGGCCAAATGCAGACCGGGAGGTGTACTGGGCATGCGCGTCTATAGCAGTCACGTAAAAAACGTCTTTTTTTTTCTGCGCATGTGAGGAAGGGGGGGGGGGCCTTCACCCCGCGAAGCTAAAGGACTGGCTGCGTTGCGCCAATTTCAAAAATTACAATGCGGAAACTGGCAAATTATTTTTTTTGGTGTAGTCGGGGCCCAAAAGAAAATGGGCGTAACTCTTGAAACACAGCAAAAAACAGCATTGGGGAAAATTGAGCCCTCAATCCCTTCGTAGATTTATCGTGTCCTCCTCAGAATTTGCTTCCCCATCCATCGTTGTATCATCAGCAAACTTGGTTAGATTACACTCAGTCCCTTCATCCAAGTCATTAAAATAAATTGTAAATAGTTGAGGCCCCCGCACCAATCCCCACTAGTTATATTTGCCAAGCGGAAATTGACCCATTTATCCCGACTCTCTGTTTTCTGTTAGTTAGCCAATCCTCAATCCATGCTAATATATTACACCAAACCCCGTGAACTTTTATCTTGTGCAATAACCTTTTATGTCGCACCTTATCGAATGCCTTCTGGAAATCCAAATATACCACATCCACTGGTTCCCCCTTATCCATCTTGCTTGTTACATCCTCAAAGAACTTTGCAAATTTATCAAACATGATTTCCCTTTCATAAAACCATGCTGACTCTGCTTGATTGAATTATGCTTTTCCAAATGTCCTGCTATTCCTTCCTTAATAATGGAGTCCTGCATTTTTCCAATGACAGTTGTTAGGCTAACTGGTCTATAATTTCCTGCTTTCTGTCTGCCTCCTTTTATCAATAAGGACGTTACATTTGCGGTTTTCCAATCTGCTGGGACATCCTCAGAATCCAGGGAATTTTGATAGATTACAACCAATGCATCCACTATCGCTGCAGCCACTTCTTTAAGTACTCTAGGATGTAAGCCATCAGGTCCAAAGGACTTGTCCGCCTTTAGTCCCATTATTTTACCGAGTACTACTTTTTTAGTGATCGTGATGTATTAAGTTCCTCCCTCTCTATTACCCCTTAATTATCCACTATTTTGATCTTTTTAGTATCTTCTACCATAAAAACCGATACAAAATATTTGTTCAAAGTCTCTGCCATTTCCCTGGTCTCCATTATTAATTCCCCAGTCTCATCCTCTGGGGGACCAACATTTACTTTAGCCACTCTTTTCCTTTTTATGTATCTGTAAAAACTCTTACTATCTGTTTTTATATGTTGTGCTAGTTTACTTTCATAATCTATCTTCTCTCTCTTTATTATTTTTTTAGTCGTTCTTGGCTGGTTTTAAAAGTTTCCCAGTCCACTGGGCTCCCACTAGTCTTGGCCACATTGTATGCCCCTGTTTTCAATTTGACACCATCCATTATTTCCTTAGTTAGCCACAGATGGTTATCCCTTCTCTTACAGACTTTCCTTCTCACTGGGATATATTTTTGTTGACAGCAATGAAATATCTCCATCAATATCTGCCACTGCTCATCAACCGTCCCACACTTTAATCTATTTTCCCAGTCCACTTTAGCCAACTCTTCCTTCATACCTTTGTAGTCTCCTTTATTTAAGCTTAGGATACTGGTTTGAGATCCGACTTTCTCACCCTCCAACTGAATTTGAAATTCAACCATGTTAAGGTCACGTATTCCGAGAGGATCCTTTACTAGGAGATCGTTTATTAATCCTGTCTCATTGCACAGTACCAGATCTAAGATAGCCTGCTCCCTGGTTGGTTCCATCCACAATGTACTGTTCAAGGAAACGATCCTGGATACACTCTGTGAACTCTACCTCAAGGCTACACTGGCCAATTTGTTTTGTCCAATCAATATGAAGATTAAAATTGCCCATGATTATTGCCGTTCCTTTATTACAAGCCTCCATTATTTCTTGATTTATACTCCGTCCAATAGGATACTGTTAGGGGGCCTATAGACCACGCCCACCAGTGGCTTTTTCCCCTTATTGTTCCTTATTTCCACCCAAACTGATTCAACATCTTGATCTTCTTAGCCAATATCGTTTTTCACTAATGCCCTGATCTCATCCTTTATTAACAGTGTTACCCCACCTCTTTTTCCTTTCTGTCTGTCCTTCCAAATTGTCAAATACCCCTGAATATTTAGTTCCCAGTCCTGGTCACCTTGCAACCATGTCTCTGTAATGCTATCAGAGCATACCCTTTGTATCTATTTGTGCGGCCAACTCATCTATTTTGATATGAATGTTGCATGCATTCAGATAAAGAGCTTTTAAATTTGTTCTTTTACCATTTTTTCCTGCTTTGACCCTACTTTCTGATTCACTTTTATGTTTATACACTCTGTCCCTTTCTGTCACGCTCTGGTTTTCATTTCCCCCAGTGCTACCCTGCTCTAGTGCCTTCTCCTTATTCTTGAACTTTTTAAATTTTCACTCACCTGAATCCTCTCCCCCACTAATTAGTTTAAAGCCCTCTCTACAGCCCAAGTTATTCGATTCACCAGGACCCTAGTCCCAGCACGGTCTAAGTGGAGCAGTCCGAACGGAACAGCTCCCTCTTACCCCAGTACTGGTGCCAGTGTCCCATGCACCAAAACCCATTTCTCCCACACCAGCCTTTGATGTTTCTATTGGGACTGAGATGAGGAGAAACTTCTTCACTCAGAGAGTTGTTGACCTGTGGAATTCCCTACCGCAGAGAGTTGTTGAGGCCAGTTCATTGGATATATTCAAGGGGGAGTTAGATATGGCCCTTGCGGCTAAAGGGATCAAGGGGTATGGAGAGAAAGCAGGAAAGGGGTACTGAGGGAATGATCAGCCATGATCTTATTGAATGGTGGTGCAGGCTCGAAGGGCCGAATGGCCTACTCCTGCACCTATTTTCTATGTTTCTATGAGCCACGTGTTTAACTCTCTGATCTTATTTACCTATGCAAATTTGCTCGTGACTCAGGTAGTAATCCAGAGATTATTACTTTTGTGGTTCTGCTTTTTAATTTGGCCCCATCTGCTCATAATCCCTCAGCAGAACCTCTTTGTTTGTCCAACCTATGTCGTTGGTACCCACATGGACCACGACAACTGGATCTTCCCCTTCCCACTCCAAATTCCTCTCCAGCCCAGCGGAGATGTCCTTAACCCTGGCACCGGGTAGGCAACACAGCCTTCGGGACTCACGCTCTTGGCTGCAGAGAACAGTATCTATCCACCTAATGATACTGTCCCCTACCACTATAATGTTTCTTTTTACTCCCCCACTTGAATGGCCTCCTGTATCATGGTGCTGTGGTCAGTTTGCTCATCCTCCCTGCAATCCCTGCTCTTGTCCACACAGGGAGTAAGAGCCTCGAACCCTGTTGGACAAGAGCAAGGTTCCGAGGCTCCTCCATCACTCCATCCTGAGTCCTCACCCTCCTGTCCTTGACCATGGATCAAATTTGAATTAATTCATCTAATTGGTGTGACTATCTCCTGGATCACGGCATCCAAGTAACTCTCCTCCTCCCTGATGTGTCGTAGTGTCTGCAGCTCGGACTCCAGCTCATCAATACGGAGCCGAAGTTCCTCGAGTTGCAGACACTTGCTGCAGATGTGGTCACTGTGAATCTCAATGGCGACCACCAGTTCACACATGTTGCAGCAGAGACACATTATCTGTCCTGGCATCCCTAATGTATTTAATTGATGAAGTTTTCAAATTTTGTATTGAACCCCAGCATTTAAGTCAAACCAATGCCCAGAAATGAGAGAACAACTCACCAACCAATCATTTCCCTTCTTTTCTGTGACGTCACACTTTGATTTTGGTTCTTTTTGCTTCTTGTGTTCCAGTGAGCCGGTGCGGTTTGGGCTGGCTCTTTTAAGTCTGCCGCTGGAGTTGGGTCTCGCGCTGCTTGTTGTGCTGCCACTGGGCTGCTCTCTCACACTCTTTTAAGGTGTGGATGGTGTATGAAAAATGGCAGAGGTGTGGAAAAGTGAGGGGAGTCATTGTGAGGACAGTAGCAGGTACAGAGTTTGCAAGTAGCAGCATAAGGAAGTTCAGTCAAGTGTGCTACTGTGACAGGAGGAGAGTGATGAGACACCAGGGCTACAGGTTGTGTTGGGCTAACCAGAGAGTAAGAGTGATTAAAAGTCTTACCTTAACACCTCTAGTCAAATCATTGATTTTTTTTTCAACATTGCAGGCATGCACTGCCATTATATTATCTGCATTCACCTACTCAGCCACCTCTGACCACTATTGCAATTTGGAGTCAGAAACAGCATCACCTTCTTCCTGATGACCTCTTCTATAAGGACTTTCACTGCATTTTCTGAACTCCTCATGGATATTTCCTGTTCCACAGGCAAAGTACACCTCCCCTTTAAGAGAAGCAGACTCCCTTTAAATGTGTCCTACCTGACTTCTCACCCTCCCACCTCAGTGGCAATAACCAGCTCAAGTAGCGGCGAGCTCGATCATCATAGTCAAATGATGCACAAACCCGAATTTAGTTTGTGCCTGTCGCCCCCGTCATTGCGCGGGCACAGCGGCATTCTTGTTTATTCCACGGCCAACTTTGGAGCAAGTAGAATTGCTTGGTCAAAGTCAAGCCACAAAGGAAGAAAAGGGTGATTCATTTTCGTGAAAATACTGTGTGAGTACTCAATGTGAATTCCTATTTTGTATTCATGCTGGTTTTATCAGCAGTTTTTTTTTAGCAGTATAATTATCGCCAAGTGGAATTTCATACCAAAATATGAGCTTTTACATTGGCCAAATCAACAAAACAATGCACTGGTGATTATTCAAACTCTAGAAGCTTTAGAATCAAATCATGTAGCAAGATAAGTGAAAGCTATTATTTAACAAATTAAATGGTTGGAAATGCAAATGCTGTTCAGAATGTAAGGGCTTGGAATACTGCAAAATGTACTGGGCCTGTACTGTTCTGAAAAAAGATTTTGTTCTTTTTTGATTTGCAAGTGAAATCCCCGATTCCAAAATTCACTGGTGTCATGGTGTGTTAATCACTGTGCTATCATAACATTATTAGGTTAGTGCCTGGAAACTAGATGAGCTTTCTTGCACTTGAAAGGGTTAGAATGTAACAGCTTGAGATGTTGCACATTTTTACATGGCTATGTTATCAGCTTATACTACAGATTCTGACAAAAGGAACACGGTCTCTTTTTCAGAAATGGCACAGGCCCAGTAAATGTTGATGCCCAATCTAATGTAATCTTTTTCTCTGCTATGGCTATCGATACTACACAGTACTACTACATCTGATTCAGATTCAACAGACCCTGAATAAAGTTGTCTTTGGAAACCATGGGGGTTGTTAAATTATTTGTCTATTGATAGTCTTGTTAATCTGTCAGAGTTTGTTTATATCACGCCATGTTATAATGCAGGTCAATTGTCTAAATTGTGATCTTTGAAATATATTTTGGAACAATAATGTGGGATCTGATTAACTGGGACCTAATTAATTTATAATTGTAAAGTAGCTGTGTGCTGTGTACATGCTCACGAACAATGGAAAAGGTTGCAGCGTGGTTGGGGGCCAAAGCACAGTCACAGGGTTAAGCGCAGTTTCGACCAGATAACAGGAACATGCTGCGAAACAGTGAACAGCAGGAGGAAGGGGCATGATGTGGTAATCACATCATGACCAAGGCGATTGCTATCTGCAATGGACAGCTGGGTCATAACCAGCGGCCAGTCCGGAGTCGACAAACTGACCCCAGTAACAGCAGGGGGGCCAATCAGGGAATGGGAAGACCCCACATTCGCGACTATAACTGAAGCTGTAACACACGGTAAAGTGCGCTTTATTCTTAGTAACTGCAAGATGTAACTGAATGTAACTGAACCAATAAAGTTTGCCTGGATTCTACCACCGAACTCGAGTCTCGTCAACTGCTAAGAATATAAGAGACCCTACAAATAACAATAACAAAAGCTTGCATTTTTGTAGCGCCTTTAACATAAAATTATTTGAAACATGTTTGGAACAATCAAAGAAAATTCGATTTTACTCAATTATTGACAATAATCTTACAGATATCTTAAAAGAGATTCCAGATATCAATCAATTCAGTTGAGAATGTTAAATCTGAAAGATATCTGAAAGCCATTTATGGCAGGTCACATTGGCCCAGAAATCCCAGTCTCCCTGGGTCCGTACGGAGTTTCTCCGGAACCGGGAAGGCATCGGAAAAGCCGGTTCTCAGCACACAACAGGCATGCGCTGAAAACCGGCTTTTCCCATCTGATCGTTTCTGGCTTGACAGATCTCGTGCATATCGGGAACGAGGACATTTGCCTGGGCAAGATTGCGGGCTTTACGCATATCTTGTCCAGCAAATGTCCTCAAAACTCTTGCGCCTGATAAAAGCAGGAGCATCGCCTACTTTTACAGGCACAAGAGTTTGAAAACACACAAAAACATTGTAAAATAACATTTGAAAAACACGTTATTGTTAAGAACCCTCCCCACTACTGTAAGTTTATTTTAAACCATAATTTAAAAAACTTTTTAAAAAATCAGAAAAATATATATTTTTAAATATATAAATAACTTTAATTTAAATTAATAAAAATATGTTGTGCATTTTTTCTATCTTTTATTATTGCATGTTAATGTTTTAGGGGGCTGTTTCTCATTCATAACAATGGGAACTCCAACTTACGGAGTTCCCATTATTATGAATGAGAATATACTATACCTGATTGGCTGCCCAGAGACATGTGACTCCAGCTTCAGGCCTGCGCACGTGCCAACGTGAATGTGCTCCGTTGTGCAAGAAGAGGAGGCCTCAACTCCGGGATCTCTGGCAAGCGTTCGACCAAAAGGTAGGTGCGCATCTTCTGTTCTATTTTTAGTCGAACACCTGCAGGAAGAAGCAATCCGGATTTCTGGGCCATTGTTTCTCAGGTGTCTCACAATGGTTGGATATCTTAAAATCACTTAACTACAGAAATATTATTTTTATATCTCATAATGAATGTTATATATTCTAAAATATATTGAGTTAACTTGAAGTTAATGAAGATGTTGGACCAGATTTTGCGGTGGGTATGAGGGTATACTCTGAGAGTACGCCATCATACCGCCTTTGAAATTGACTGCAAGTCCGGGATTTCCGCATGCACTTGCGAAAATCATTGCAGTCATCAGCTCACTTATTACTTGGGGGTGAGAGTCTAGGTGGAGTAGAGGAACAAAGGAATCTCGAAGTACAAATAACCATATCACTTAAGGTTGCTGCACAGGTTAGCAAGGCCATAAAAAAATCAAACCAAACACTAGGGTTTATTTCTAGAGATATAGGGCCCAAGTTTCCACATGATTCGCGCCTGATTTTTAGGAGCAACTGGTGGAGAACGGACTATTTTAGAAATCGCAATTCTCCACATTTTTTTTTCTGCAGTTCTAGTCAGGTAGAACAGTTCTAGTTTAGAACAGAATTTTTTCTTCAAAAGGGGGCGTGTCCGGCCACTGACGCCTGATTTCAAAGTTTCCACAGTGAAAACGTACTCCAAACTAAAGTAGAATGGAGCCAGTGAAGATTTTTGTAGAACTGAAAAAACCTGTTCTACACATTAAAAAATCAGGCGCAGGTTACAAATTAGGCGTCCAGAACGAGGTGGGGGGGGGGGGGGGAGGGGAAGGGAACTCATTAAATTCGACAATAAATCCTTATTTATACTTCTACAAATATTATACAAATAAATCCAACCTGAATAAACATTTATAAGCCACGAAAAGATTAAATAAACCATCTTCCTACCTGTGTGAAAGTGCTTCAGCCAGGGAGAATTCTGCAGCCGTTCGTGCCGCTGAGCAGGAGGGGGAGAGAGGGAGAATGGGGGGTGGGGGGGAGAGAGAGAGAGGTGGGGGAGGGAGAGAGAGAGAGAGGGAGGGAGAGAGAGAGAGGGGGGGAGGGACGGAGAGAGGGGGGGGGAGGGACGGAGAGAGAGGGGGGGAGGGAGGGGGAGAGAGAGGGAGGGAGGGAGAGAGAGAGAGAGGGAGGGAGGGAGAGAGAGAGAGGGGAGGGAGGGAGAGAGGGGGGGAGGGAGGGAGAGAGGGAGGGGGGGAGGGAGGGAGGGAGAGAGAGAGAGGAGAGAGAGGGGAGGGAGGGAGAGAGGAGAGAGAGGGGAGGGAGGGAGAGGAGAGAGAGGGGAGGGAGGGAGAGGAGAGAGAGGGGAGGGAGGGAGTGGGTGTCGGGTCGGGGCGGGGGGGGGGAGCGGGTGTCGGGGCGGGGGGGGGGGAGCGGGTGTCGGGTCGGGGCGGGGGGGGGGAGCGGGTGTCGGGTCGGGGCGGGGGGGGGAGCGGGTGTCGGGTCCGGGCGGGGGGGGGGAGCGGGTGTCGGGTCGGGGGGGAGCGGGTGTCGGGTCCGGGCGGGGGGGGGGAGCGGGTGTCGGGTCGGGGGGGAGCGGGTGTCGGGTCGGGGCGGGGGAGGGGAGTGGGTGTCGGGTCGGGGGGGAGCGGGTGTCGGGTCGGGGCGGGGGAGGGGAGTGGGTGTCGGGTCGGGGCGGGGGGGGGGGGAGCGGGTGTCGGGTCGGGGCGGGGGGGGGGGGGAGCGGGTGTCGGGTCGGGGCGGGGGAGGGGAGTGGGTGTCGGGTCGGGGCGGGGGGGAGCGGGTGTCGGGTCGGGGCGGGGGGGGAGCGGGTGTCGGGTCGGGGCGGGGGGGGGGAGTGGGTGTCGGGTCGGGTCGGGGCGGGGGGGGGGGGAGTGGGTGTCGGGTCGGGGCGGGGGGGGGGGGGTGGGTGTCGGGTCGGGGTGGGGGAGGGGAGTGGGTGTCGGGTCGGGGCAGGGGGGGGGAGTGGGTGTCGGGTCGGGGCGGGGGGGGGGGGGAGTGGGTGTCGGGTCGGGGCAGGGGGGGGGAGTGGGTGTCGGGTCGGGGCGGGGGGGGGGGGGGGAGTGGGTGTCGGGTCGGGGCGGGGGGGGGAGCGGGTGTCGGGTCGGGGTGGGGGGGGGGGAGTGGGTGTCGGGTCGGGGCGGGGGGGGGGAGCGGGTGTCGGGTCGGGGCGGGGGGGGGAGCGGGTGTCGGGTCCGGGCGGGGGGGGGGAGCGGGTGTCGGGTCGGGGGGAGCGGGTGTCGGGTCGGGGCGGGGGGGGGAGCGGGTGTCGGGTCCGGGCGGGGGGGGGGAGCGGGTGTCGGGTCGGGGGGAGCGGGTGTCGGGTCGGGGCGGGGGAGGGGAGTGGGTGTCGGGTCGGGGCGGGGGAGGGGGGGGGGAGTGGGTGTCGGGTCGGGGCGGGGGGGGGGAGTGGGTGTCGGGTCGGGGCGGGGGGGGAGTGGGTGTCGGGTCGGGGCGGGGGAGGGGAGTGGGTGTCGGGTCGGGGGAGGGGAGTGGGTGTCGGGTCGGGGCGGGGGGGGGGAGTGGGTGTCGGGTCGGGGCGGGGGGGGGGGAGCGGGTGTCGGGTCGGGGCGGGGGGGGAGTGGGTGTCGGGTCGGGGCGGGGGAGGGGAGTGGGTGTCGGGTCGGGGGAGGGGAGTGGGTGTCGGGTCGGGGCGGGGGGGGGGGGAGTGGGTGTCGGGTCGGGGCGGGGGGGGGGGAGCGGGTGTCGGGTCGGGGCGGGGGGGGAGTGGGTGTCGGGTCGGGGCGGGGGAGGGGAGTGGGTGTCGGGTCGGGGGAGGGGAGTGGGTGTCGGGTCGGGGCGGGGGGGGGGGGAGTGGGTGTCGGGTCGGGGCGGGGGGGGGAGCGGGTGTCGGGTCGGGGGGGAGCGGGTGTCGGGTCGGGGCGGGGGAGGGGAGCGGGTGTCGGGTCGGGGCGGGGGGGGGGGGGAGCGGGTGTCGGGTCGGGGCGGGGGGGGGGGAGTGGGTGTCGGGTCGGGGCGGGGGAGGGGAGCGGGTGTCGGGTCGGGGCGGGGGGGGGTGAGCGGGTGTCGGGTCGGGGCGGGGGGGGGGGAGTGGGTGTCGGGTCGGGGCGGGGGGGGGGGGAGTGGGTGTCGGGTCGGGGCGGGGGGGGGAGCGGGTGTCGGGTCGGGGCGGGGGGGGGGAGTGGGTGTCGGGTCGGGGCGGGGGGGGGGGGAGTGGGTGTCGGGTCGGGGCGGGGGGGGGAGCGGGTGTCGGGTCGGGGCGGGGGGGGGGGGAGTGGGTGTCGGGTCGGGGCGGCGGGGGGGGGGAGTGGGTGTCGGGTCGGGGCGGGGGGGGGAGCGGGTGTCGGGTCGGGGCGGGGGGGGGGGAGTGGGTGTCGGGTCGGGGCGGGGGGGGGGGAGCGGGTGTCGGGTCGGGGCGGGGGGGGGGAGTGGGTGTCGGGTCGGGGCGGGGGGGGGGAATGGGTGTCGGGTCGGGGCGGGGGGGGGGAGCGGGTGTCGGGTCGGGGCGGGGGGGGGGGGAGTGGGTGTCGGGTCGGGGCGGGGGGGGGGAGTGGGTGTCGGGTCGGGGCGGGGGGGGGGAGCGGGTGTCGGGTCGGGGCGGGGGGGGGGAGCGGGTGTCGGGTCGGGGCGGGGGGGGGGGGGAGTGGGTGTCGGGTCGGGGCGGGGGGGGGGGAGTGGGTGTCGGGTCGGGGCGGGGGGGGGGAGTGGGTGTCGGGTCGGGGCGGGGGGGGGGAGCGGGTGTCGGGTCGGGGCGGGGGGGGGGGGAGCGGGTGTCGGGTCGGGGCGGGGGGGGGGAGCGGGTGTCGGGTCGGGGCGGGGGGGGGGGGAGTGGGTGTCGGGTCGGGGCGGGGGGGGGGGAGTGGGTGTCGGGTCGGGGCGGGGGGGGGGACGCGGGTGTCGGGTCGGGGCGGGGGGGGGGAGCGGGTGTCGGGTCGGGGCGGGGGGGGGGGGGAGCGGGTGTTGGGTCGGGTCTGGTCGGCGGGGCGGGGGGGGGGAGTGGGTGTCGGGTCTTGTCAGGGGCGGGGAGCAGGAGCTGGCCGTGGGAGGAGCCTCATTAACGCAGCCCCAGTGAGGCCATTCAGCCAGGGCTAGGGGCTGCGTGCTTCGGGCCCCTCCCACACAGTTCGGCGCCTGGAGCTACTGCACTTGCGTGCCGACTGTAGCGCGCATGTGTAGAGGTCCCGGCACTGTTTTCAGCGCCGGGACCTGGCTCCGCCCCCCCCACAGCTCGTGCTGACTGCGCCAAGGGCCAGAGGACCTGTAAGTAGGTGGAGAATACCGAGGATTTTTTTAGGCGCCGTTTTAGGCGCGAAAAACAGGCGCCCAGCTCGGAGGGGCGCCCGTTTTTTTTCTTGTGGAAACTTGGGCCCATAGAATTGAAAAGTAGGGAAGTTATGCTAAACCTGTATCAAACCTTGGTTATACCACACTGCGCACAGTTCTGCTCGCTATATTATAAGAAGGATATAGAGGCATTGGAGAGTGTGCAGAGAAGATTTACAAGGATGATACCAGAAATGCGAGGTTATACATATCAGGGAAGGATCAACAGGCTGGGTCTCTTTTTTTCTTGAAAAAAATTGCTGAGGAATGATCTGATAGAGGTCTTTAAAATGATGAAAGGTTTTAATAGAGTGGATACAGAGAGAATGTTTCCACTTGTGGGGAAGAGCATAACTAGAGGCCATCAATATAAGATAGTCACCAAGAAATCCAATTGGGAATTCAGAAGAAAATTCTTTACCCAGAGAGTGGTGAGAATGTGGAACTCGCTACCACAGTGAAGCGAATAGTATAGATGCATTTAAAGGGAGGCTGGACAGGCATATGAGGGAGAAGGGACTAGAGGGTTATGCTGATAGATTTAGATGAGGAAAGATGGAAGGAGGCTCGAGTGGAGCTTAAAAGCCGGCACGGACTGGTTGGGCTGAATGGCCTGTTTCGGTGCTGTATATTCTGTATAATCCTATATAATCCTGAATTTGCGATCTGTCAAGGTATGCTTTGACAGATGATCCACACCGACGGGGAAATACCCATTGCTGGTGGAGAGTTTGGCTAATTGCCCACCAACTGCCCAGTAATTATGTCCGAAAATATAATGGTTATTGAAAACAGGCACTGTGAAAGCAATGTGTTTGTATTGTACATTGAGAGCAAGCAGTGGATATAATTGTAAGCAATACAATTTTTACCCGAAAATCTGAAAATTTTTCAGTAAGTTTAAAATTTAAATGATACTGTTACCAAAAAACCATCCACAAAGAAATAAACGACTTGTACTGAACACATACCACCTAATATATCCTATGAATTAAGGGGGTTTTTTTGCAGCAGAGAGGATAAGCTCGATGTGGTCTCTCCACCGATTTTACAGTGCGTCTGAAAGGATTGTCAACCATTCTGGTATCACTTCACAATAAAATACATGTACCTAATGGCAACATTTAGAAACATTAAAAATATAAAATGTGACAATTAATATCTAAAATTATCAATGCTTTCTGCACTCCAATTGTAGATCAAGAACTGGGCATTCGGCACAGATCATTTATACTTCCTCCCAATGTATGAAATAAAACCATTTTGTTATTTAATTTTTTTTTTAATACATTTAATGCTGCCCCACAGCTGGTGTACTACGTGCATGGTGTATAGTAAATCAAAAAGATCATTGCCAATGCTTCTTCTCACGAATGGACCTTTGACAGGATATTAAATGCCAGCCATAAAAGAATGAAAATCTCACCTGATTTACATAAAATACCACCGAACACATGCTTCATTTAAAAAGGCAGGATGTTTGAAGTACAGCCCAGGTAATTCTTTGGGTTAGTAAAACGCTCTACAATGCTCCTTAGTGAAATTAAGAAAAGGAACATGTTTCTTAGTGTGAAATATAAACAACATAACGTTTAATACACGTCCCAAGTGATAGAAACTGTTTTAACCTCAATAGAAGGTTGAACAGCTAAACAATGTCTTTCACTTTTGGAAGAAGTATAAATGATCTGTGCCAAATGCCCAGTTCTTCATCATACAATTGGAATGCAGAAAGCATTGATAATTTTAAATACTAATTGTCATCTGTTATATTTTTAATGTTTCAAATGCACTGTGAAATCGGTGAAGAGACCACATAGAGCCTATCCTCTCTGCTGATAAAAAAAACCCCTTTAATTCTTCAGTTAGCAGTCAAAGGACGAGAATCATTCCATTGGCCTCAAATTATCTTTTTTGATCCTCTCGTGGAAAACAGAGACCAAATTATTGTTGGCATTTTATTACATCATTTTAACAAATTGCTGATATATGAATAAATCCAAGTACCAGTTAATTAAAAGTTTTTAGAAGTTTTAAAAAAGTTTTTAAAAGTTTTCAAAAGGTAATTTTAAGGGAAGAGACTGAAATAATTTTCTGTGGGCGTGGCTTAGTTTTGACAGATTTTATGAGCGGTCTTCACTTAAGCATAGGCTGTACACTGCGCTCCTGGCCTCCTTGATGAAATACGTTTGCACAACTCTGCAGCGCCGCACGTGTGGGGCCCGCACAAGGGAAGTTTGTATTCTTTTCGGAGGTCGGTGGTGTATTCCGTAGCTACGCCGTCGACCGCAGTCTTTGGGCCATTAAATTGACAACTGGTCTGATTTAATAGATACCGTCTGGAAAGAATTTAATATTTCAAGCTGTCTTTAAGGTATTGTAAAATCGTTTTGAAGGATTCTCCAAATATTTGAAGATAAGTCAAAATATTCCAAAATATCATGAAGGATCTTATTATTGATTTTAACTATTTCTACTCTGTTATCAGAAGTAGTATGCAAATAAATTACATTAAATGTGAGAGTTGCCTATTATAAGCCAAATTGGGACCTGATATTCGTGTAAAATCTGGGTGGATAGGGGACCGAAATTTAGGTGGGTCTCAATTATAACACGTCCCTGCTCATTTTTCCATGCATCAAAATTTCCATTTCTAGGTGGCCAGGAATTTCATGATGCCAAGCAAATAAAGGAAATAATGTCATAGAAACATAGAAATTTACAGTGCAGAAGGAGGCCATTTCGGCCCATTGTGTCCGCGCCAGCCGACAAAGAGCCACACGGCCCTCGGTCAGCAGCCCTGAAGGTTACATATAAACCTATGAACAATGAACAATGGCGGAATGGTAAAGAGCACCCAGCCCAACCAGTCCGCCCCACACAACTGCGACACCCCCTACACCACAACATTTTACACTCCACCCCAACCGGAGCCATGTGATCTCCTGGGAGAGACAAAAAAACAAATAAAAACCCAGGCCAATTGGGAAAAAAAATCTGGAAAAATTCCTCTCTGACCCATCCAGGCAATCGAAACATCACTCTGGCCATATTCAATTCCCTGCAGTACTTATCATCGTATCTGTGCCAGCCAACAAGAGGTTATCCAGTCTAATCCTACTTACCAGTTCTAGGTCCATAACCCTGCAGGTTACGGCATTTCAAGTGCCCATCCAAGCACCTTTTAAATGTGGTGAGGGTTTCTGTGTTCATCACTCTTCCAGGCAGTGAGTTCCAGACCCCTACAACCCTCTGCATGAAGAAGCCTCCCCTCACATCCCCTCTGAACCTTCCACCAACCGCCTTAAAACTATACCCCCTCATAATTGACCCTTCCACCAAGGGAAATAGGTCCCTGCTATCCACTAAATCCAGGCCCCTCAAAATTTTATACATCTCAATGACGTCTTCTGTCAGCCTCCTCTGTTCCAATGAGAACAAACCCAGCCTATCTAATTTGTCTTCGCAGCAAAGATTCTCCATTTCAGGCAGCATCCTAGTAAATCTCCACTGCACCCTCTCTAGTGCAATCATGTCCTTCCTATAATACGGCAACCAAAACTGCAGTACTCCAGCTGTGGCCTAACCAGAGTATTATACAATTTAAGCATAACCTCCCTGCTCTTGTATTCCATGCCTCAGCTAATAAAGGCAGGCATTCCGTATGCCTACTTAACCAACTTATCCACATGGCCTACTACTTTCAGGGATCTGTGGACAAGCATTCCAATGTCCCTTTGCTCATCTACCTTTTTAAATGGCTTACCGTTTAATGTGTAATGCCTTTCCTTATTAGCCCTACCCAAGTGCATTACCTCACACTTCTCTGAATTAAATTCCATTTGCTACTGTTCTGCCCACCTGACCAGTAGATTGATATCCTTCTGCAGTCCATGACTTTCCTCTTCATTATCAACCACACAGCCAATTTTAGTGTCATCTGCAAACTTCTTAATCATACTTCCTATATTCAAATCTAGATCATTGATGTATACCACAAAAAGCAAGGGTCCCAGTACTGAGCCCTGCGGAACCCCATTGGAAACATCCTTCCAGTCACAAAAACATCCATCAACCATTATGCTTTGCTTCCTACCTCTAAGCCACTTTTGGATCCAACTTACCACTTTGCCCTGGATCCCATGGGCTTTAACCTTCGTGACCTTATCATGTGGGACCTTATCAAAAGCTTTACTCAAGTCCATATACACTACATCGTACGCACTACCCTCATTGACCCTCCTGGTTACCTCCTCAAAAAATTCAATCAGGTTAGTCAAACACGATCTTCCCTGAACAAATCCGTGCTGACTGTCCCTAATTAATCCTTGCCTTTCCAAATGTAGATTTATCCTGTCTTTCAGGACTTTTTCAATACTTTTCCCAACACTGAGGTTAGGGACAGGCCTGTAATTACTTGGCCTATCCCTTTCTCCCTTCTTAAACAAGTGTACTACATTAGCAGTCCTCCAGTCCTCCGACACCATGCCCAAATCCAAAGAGGACTGGAAAATGATGGTCAATGCCTCTGCTATTTCCTCTTTTGCTCAGCAATCTGGGATGCATTTCATCTGGGCCTGGGGACTTATCTACTTTCAAAACTGCTAAACCTCTTAATACCTCCTCTCTCGCTATGTTTATTTCATCGAGAATTTCACATTCCTCCTCGATAGCAGTATCTGCATTGCCCCTTTCCTTTTTGAAAACAGACGCAAAGTATTCCTTAAGAACCTTACCAACATCTTCTTACTCCACACAAAGATTACCCTCATGGTCTCTAATAGGCCCTACCCTTTCTTTAGTTATCCTCTTGCTTTTAATATATTTATAGAACGTCTTTGGGTTTTCCTTAATTTTACTTGCCAAGAATTTTTCGTGCTCTCTCTTAGTATTCCTAATATCCTTTTTAGTTTTACCTCTGAACTTCTATATTCCTCCAAAGATTTACAGTATTTAACCGTCGGTATATGACATAAGCTTCCCTTTTTTTCTTTATCGTCCCCTGTAAGTCCTAAGACACCCAGGGGGTTCTAGAATTGTTATTCCCACCCTTTTTCTTTAAGGGCACATGTTTGGCCTGAGCCTTCCGGAGCTCCTCCTTGAATGCCTTCCACTGTTCCGACACTGATTTACCTACATGTAGCTGTTTTCAGTCCACTATGGCCAAATCACTCTTCAATTTAACAAAGTTAGCTTTTCCCCGATTTGGGACTTTTATTCCTGGTCTATACTTGTCCTTATCCATAACTAATTTGAATCTGACTGAATTATGGTCACTGGCATAAGTGCTCTCCCATTGATACCCCTTCCACCTGCCCAGCTTCATTCCCCAAAACTAAATCCAAAACCACCCCCTCTCATGTTGAGCTTGTTACATACTGACTAAAAAAGTTCTCTTGAATGCATTTTAAGAATTCTGCACCCTCTATACCCTTCACACTATATTTGTCCCAATCAATATTAAGATAGTTAATATCCCCTACTATTACTGCCCTATGGTTTTTGGACTTCACAGAAATGTGCCGACATATTTGCTCCTCTATCTCCCGCCCACTGTTTGGGGGTTTATAATACACGCCAAGTAGTGTGATTGCCCCTTTTTTATTTTTCAATTCGAACCACATGGCCTCATTTGATGATCCCTCTAACATATCATCTCTCCTCACCGTTGTAATACTTTCTTTAATCAATACCATGATCCCTCTCTTTTTATCCCCTCTCTGGCGTCTAAAAATCCTGTAACTAGGAATATTGATTTGGCGTGAGGATGGGAGCACAACCATGGGATGAGCAGAATATGAAGATCCCTTCAAAAGGCCTCCTGCACAATTTTGGAGCTGAGTTCAGCTAACTCAGACACACCAGGGATTAACTTAAGATCATATTGGTCTGTAGGGCCTCGTACTTCACACATGGTGCATTGATTCATTTTCAACTTTGTCTATGCTAAAGTTACCCATTACACTAGTGTTGGAGAAGGAACTCTACAGAGATTCAAGTGTTTGATATCATCAGAACACTATCACTTCATAGCTTTTTCCACAGGCCTACCAACTGTCCGTAGTCAATAGGATGTCACACACAAGACTGTTTTCCCTGGCTCTGCCCTAATAACCATGGTTTCATGCGTGCATGGGCTGCGTTGACATTTTTTTGCTGTGTCTCTTTTCCGTTCTTGCCCAGTGTTGACATCTGTCTGAAATGGATGTCTTTTGAGCTTTATATAGGAGTGGTTCTGACACTGATTTCTCAGGAATTGCAATTTCATTTCAGAAAGGCAAAAAAGCACCTGGAACATTTCAAAGACTAATTTGTTAACATTTAAAAATACTTGTCACACAGTTACTTTCTTCAATGAATATTACTGGTTTGATGCTGAACATGTTAATCTATTAATTTATATTGATCCGTCATGCCCTTTGAGGACCTTTTTCCGATGTGTTTCTTACTGGCTCCCTCCATAAGTGGTTAGTGACACTCTCCTGCTCCCACCCTCTCTCCCCCGGTCTTCATCTCGCCAAACATCGGATGAGGAAATGGATTCAAAATTATTTTGGATTCCTGAGCACTTGTTATTTCATGAGCATTATTTTTGTTGATATGGTAGGAGTGGGTTTCTTCTTATCCCATTGTTGAAATGTGAATTGCCCCCACCAGCCCCAACCTCACCACCACTCAGCTCTAGGATCTCTGTTCAAAGGTTACGCCATGACCGCATTGACCTTCAAGGGTCTCCCGTGCGAATGAATGACGTGCATTTATAGAGCGCCCTTCACGACCTCAGCACGTCCCAAAGTGCTTTACAGCCAACAAAGTAGAGCCAATGAAGTGTGACCATTATGTAATGTTGCTGCAAATATACATAGATTCTCTGAGCGTTCCCACGAGATGATATTATTGGCCAGTCTTACGGTTGTCAAATTCGAATAGAAGCCGCAATCAAATTATTTGAACAATCTAGTGGAAGGTAGCTGGTATCAAGCTGTTTTCTGTTTACCACATTTTTTTAAAAATAAATATTTATTTTCCTTTTATTATTAGAATAGGTGCTAATTTTTAATTTCTGTCTTATGAAGAAAATAGGCTTAAATCTTTTGATAGCCAGGGCCTTGTGGTGGGATCAGGCAACATTCAGTCAGTCAGTCATATAGCGCCTTTCATGACCACTTAAAGTGCTTTACAGCCAATGAAGTACTTTTGGAGTGTAGCCACTGTTGTAATGTGGGAAACGCGGCAGCCAATTTGCAGACAACAAGCTCCCACAAATAACAATGTGATAATGACCAGATAATCTGTTTTTGTCATGTTGATTGAGGGATAAACATTGACCAGGACACCGGGGATCACTCCCCTGCTCTTCTTCAAAATAGTGCCATAGGATCTTTTACATCGACCTGAGAGAACAGACGGTGCCTCGGTTTAACGTCTTATCCGAAAGACGGCACCTCTGACAGTGCAGCACTCCCTCAGCACTGCACTGGAGCACTGGCCAGTAAGTTGCGTCCTCCTTTCTTTGTATGCTGGCTATCCCATTTCATTGTTTCCCCATTCTATGCACCCTCCTCATTCTGTGGGGATGGATATCTACCCCCTGCCAACCCTCCTCCCCCAACCCCCGCCTTCAAAATTAGCTTCAGCAACAAGCCTTTCTTTATTGTGAAGCAAGGTAGTACACAGCAAGTTGTAATGATGTTTGAAAATTGTTTGGGTCTGTATTTCACCTCCACTGAGTTGTACAGACCCTGGGAGCCTCAGATTGAATTTCTGATTACCTCAGTTACCTGATGTGGTGCAAAGTTACATCATCTCAGCTGGGGTAGCAGTTGGAGCATTACAATTGGCCTCTGCACCCCAGAGTTAGGCAGGTGAAAAACTAGCCAGTGTTCCCTCTCTGGACCACCATCCATTGGCCTCTCCTGGGAAGTTTTGGGCTGATTTTCCTCTTTGGGCAGTTTATGGATGCGTCAGGAGCAGTGTGCCTATGAAGAAGAATGATCCTGTCATTATCTCTTGTCTCGGGCCATTTGCATGGCCCAGACACACTATTGGCACAGACCCACCTCTAGGCTGGGCTTAGTACAAGAAAACCACGGAGGAAACGTGAACACAGGGCTGCGCGAGGCCTGCATTTGCGGTCCGAGCCTTGGGTGCCAGGATCTTCTAGCTAGAGCCAGATCATCCTGGGGAACGGGGGAGTGGTGATGTGAGAGGTAGAACCAGAGGGTAAATAAAAAAGATGTGGTACTCGCTTTCAAAGTTTTGGTTCTGCCAATGGGATGCCTGCAGATCCTCCAGTCCATGGAGATCCTGGAACATGCTTGCACCAGGTTTCTAAAGGCATCTCTCCCCTTGGGTACCCAATGAACATAGGAAGAGCATAATCTGGCATGGTCAGGATCACTCCTATCATCTCAATAACATTGTCATTCTGGGCTTCTGCCTACTATAGGGGGCAGGTGCAGTGACATGCCTTGCGGAAGTCCCAGGGAATTCTGTGACAGCACAGTAGATGCAGAGGCCTGACTTAGTAGATCTCGGTTCCCCTTTCCTCTGCTGTACCTTCTGAATACCCATTTCTGAACACCCATTTTTCAGGCACAGCAGAAGATGAAAATCCACCCTTGCATGTTTATGGACATTGACTAAGAACAGGATTGGGTTCAGCAGTGATGCTTGCACTAGCTTGCTGAAACTGTCTCGACTCACACACGAAGAATGGCCGAGTTACTGGAAAGCTTTTGGTGCCCATTCCCCAGCAAGAGTCAGCGCTTTCAGGAAAAGAGGTGAGAGAGATGGGGAGAAAGTGGAACAAAGAGATGCATGGTAAACCAAAACACTGTTCACTGCAAGCATTTTGTAAATATTGCTGATCAAGAAAAATTATTACAGTATGAAATATTTCACCGAAGACAACAGTGAGTTGCCCCAGACAGCATACAATTGGTTACATGACACTGAACCACCTCTATGTTACTTGGTTAATGATGTTGTGACATCTTGGTATAAACTGGATGTTGATCCTCAGGAAATATTTATCTCACAAAAGAAACTTTAATTGTAGAATATTAAGGGATAATGATTTGTTAAGTATGGACCTCAGGATAGGGTAGTTGGTTTAATCTCAGCTAATTGCCTCTAGCTTACTGAAGTGGAAAAGGACTTGACCCAACGGAAATGATGAATTAAAGTAATCTGGATTAAAACTGAGCTTTAATTTTCAAGTGCAGATCTGAAATTTTCTTTTGTTAAATAGAGAATCAACAAACTGCAAGAATTGAGCATTGCAGCAACAATAAGCTGGTATATTAAAGATATTTATATGTGTCTAAATCACAACGATTTTCTTCAGTTACTCTATGGCCTTACTTGGTGAATCATTCACGGTTTGTTGGAATTATTGGCTGGACTACAAAAAGGGCAGGATTATTACACAGTAAAATAGAAAAAAACATTATCAGCTTTTGTTTTTGTTAAAAGAAGAGCTTTAGTTTGGTCAGTCTACAATCAATCATTCCTGGAGATAATCCAGATACAAAAATGAACTTTTGACTGCTAGGTAATAGCAATTACCTTTGCACTAAGACAAAAATTTAACCCAGTCAATTTAAATAATGTTGATCAAGTCATGTCACAGAAAAGCTACCAAACTGATTAGGGCCCAGTAAAGAAAAATATTTGGGCTGAGAAATTGGCCTCTTTGGCACCCCGCGTTATTGCCTACGGGCGGGAGGGGGGGCTAACCATGTTCCGATCGGGCGTGGCGATAACATTGACTCCCGCCATATTTGCGGCTGGAATGCAGCGTTGCGCCACGATCTCCTTCGCCCTGAGATCGTGATGTTATCGCCGTGTGCATCACCACGGTAGCGCCCCGGACCCGAAACTTGGGTTCTGCCCCCTGCAGCATTGCTGGGTAGCTGTAGGAGATGTCCATCAGGAGGCTGGGCACTTCGGGGGTGATGCTTAAAGGCAAGGTGGCCGAGGGAATTAAAAAAAAAAACTTCCCTTCACTCTTTCAGGTTTCTGGATGGTCTTCTTTGCCTGCAATCGCTCAGCCCGGGATTCTGCTCGAGTTCCTCGGGCTGATCGGACGGGATCGTGGGTGCCGTAGGGGAGAGGTAAGTTTTTTTTGTTTTGCAGAGCCTGCAACGATGGCTCTTCCCTTTAAGGGAAGGAATGAGCTTTCAATGTGGCAGCGCTGCACAGCCCAGTATGCATTGCCACTGAACCCACCGCCCCGCTTGTTGCCAATTACGTTCCAAGAAGGAAGTGGAGCACTTGACTTAGCGTTCCATTTCCTTCCTGGAGGACAAACGCCAAATTTTTTTAAAGTTTGAAAACATTAGCGCCTGGCACTAATTTTTCAAACTTTTACAAGTTAGTGTCCCAAACGGGATGTTCCCCAATTTCTTCCTAAATTTCTGAAAATTAGCTTCAAAACTTATATTTACCCAGTAAAGGTAACGGATTCAAATCCAACTTTTCATTCAAGCATGTCAAATGATTGAATCTTGAAACCCATAGGCTGTCCAGGATTTTAGTTTGCCGGCTGCTTCTGACGATGTTGGAATGAAATTCTGCATGTTGAGGAATTTTCTGTTAGCAGTCAACCTGTCCATCAGTCGAGGACAGAGGTTCCAAGTTTCCAATGGTCGTTTCCAACATCAGAAACCAGTCACTGAAGTAGTTTGGAAAAATACCAATTGTGCTTTATTAATGGGGGAAGGGAGGGGTGGATATTTTTAAGTAAGCAATGTTGCAGTTTTTATACAGTTAAGGAGCCTTTGAATCTAGAATCTGGGACCAAGGGGGAACCAAGTGATAAGCCAAAATCAATAGTATAGAAATGCTGAAGTTTGTCCTATGATGGCTGCCATCATCTTTTCAGCAAGGAATGGAAATGATGGGAGGTTTGGGAAAATCAAATTTCCATCTGTTTCAGTTAAATGAGGAATGTTAAATACTGGTCCAGCTGCTACAAGATCTCGAACACTCACTTATCAGAACAACTTAGTACCCATAGAAAACATTACGCACACTTGTACTTTTATATTTACAGAGTGTAATAAAACATCAGCCATATCTAAGCAGGTTTTCTCCTCTTTTCACACTAGCAACCATTCCCATTACGCACACTGACTGTTGCTTAATATTTAATCAGAACGAGGGAACGCAAGCAAAGATGGTGATGTGAAGAAATTCATTGCATGTTTTGCCTGAACGAAAGTTATGCCTGCTATATGTATTTTGTGATCCTCGGCAAACCTATTGCTTTGTCCTTCTGTAGTTGTGGTGGCACCCTCTGTGCTCGCGAGAGCAAGGAGGGATTCGAACATAAGGATGAGATTTTTAAAATCAAGGCATTGGTGGATGGGGAGCCGATGTAGGTCAGCAAGCACGAGGGTTATTCAGACAATGGATGTCGTTTCCATGCTGCCCAGCCCCTCTCTCACCATAGCATGTCTAATGGCACTGCTGTTCCACCAATTTGAAGGCAGATCGACAGACCTTCCACTCCTTCTGTTTGAGCCTTCGGTGTGGAAACTCTGTCGCTCCTTTTCAGCCTCACTAATCCAGGTTCAGGTAATGAAGGTTGTATGTTCCCCGTGCTCAATCAGTACATCTGTGTTGGTGAGTCACTCGGGCCTTGATTTGCTCTTTGTGCTGGTTGTTGCTATGGCAGTGGTGGTTGTCTACCTGGGTACTTAAGGGATCCAACACCGCCTCCAGTGCACCAGTGCAGCATTCGGCCGCCTGAGGAAAAGAGTATTCGAAGACCAGGCCCTCAAAACTGCCACCAAGCTCATGGACCAAAGGGCTGTAGTAATACCCGCCCTCCTGTATGGCTCAGAGACATGGACCATGAACAGTAGACACCTCAAGTTGCTGGAGAAATACCACCAACGATGTCTCCGCAAGATCCTACAGATCCCCTCGGAGGACAGACGCACCAACATTAGTGTCCTCGACCAGGCCAACATCCCAGCATTGAAGCACTGACCACAGTCGATTAGCTCTGCTGGGCAGGCCACATTGTTCACATGCCAGACACAAGACTCCCAAAGCAAGTGCTCTACTCAGAACTCCTTCATTGCAAACAAGCCAAAGGTGGGCAGCGGAAACGTTACAAGGACACCCTCAAAACCTCCCTGATAAAGTGCGACATCCCCACCGACACCTGGGAATCCCTGGCCAAAGACCGCCCTAAGTGGAGGAAGTGCATCCAGGAGGGCGCTGAGCACCTCGAGAATCATCGCCGAAAGCATGCAGAAATCAAGCGCAGGCAGCGGAAAGAGATTGCGGCAAACCTGTCCCACCCACCCTTACCCTCAACTATCTGTCCCACCTGTGACAGAGTGTGGCTCTCGTATTGGACTGTTCAGCCACCTAAGAACTCATTTTTAAGAGTGGAAGCAAGTCTTCCTCGATTCTGAGGGACTGCCTATGATGATGACTTAAGGGATGTGTGATTCACTTGTGCTCTGGAGTCTGGATGGTTTAGGTTGTTCTGTGGAGTGAACACATATTAGATATTGGATTGGAATTCTCAGAGGTCAGAACGGGTGGATTAGAGGCAGGGAGAGGATGTGAAAGTTGTGCAAATGTAAAACCCACCTCCAACCCGCCCACTTTTACCTTTCACTTAGGTGGGACGGGGGGACGGGAGACATATTGGTAATTTAAATATTATAATGAGGCCTGAAGCCTCTACTTTAACCTGCTTTGCAGGTTTTACTGCAGGTGGCTGAGGTCCAGGGGCTCAGGATTCCCGGTAACTGCAATGAGGCGGCCCCAGCCTTGGGGAGCAATCCTTGTGGGCCGGGAGGAGCAGGGCTCAGGAGTGCTTCTGCACAGCCTCCCAAGCTCCACCGCCATCAGGCTGGCCCTCCCTGGGGTCGGGGTTCAGACCCGCTCCTCCCCATAATCGAATATCCCACGCTCCTCTCTGTGATTGGACCACCGTCCCCGTGATCGGACTCCCCACACTCACCCACCCGCCCCGGGGCTGGAAGACCCCCCCCGGGATTGCGACTCTTCCCCAGGGTCGGGGATCGGACCCCCCCCTCCCCGGCATCGATCGAACCCCCCTTGGGGGTCCGGGATCGTACCCCCTCCCCCACCCCCAAACCATCATGGGCTCAACACTTACCTTGTCCTGTGGCTTCCTGATCCGCAATTCCCGCACGCCTGGAAGCCAGCCTCTCACGTAGGCTAATCTCCAGGCGGGGAACCCGCAGCGTGCTCGGAAACCCGAATTTCCAGATTTCCCGCCGTCTCCCAGGTCCCTCCGCACCATGCAGCTGGGACCCAGAAAAATCCAGCGCTGGATACCGTACAGGTAGAATACAAGATTTCAAATTATTGCTTGCATACCCCGACTGGAAAGGAGATAATATGCACTCAGAAGCTAATGCTGTTGCTGGCACCTCTTACCTGGTTGCATGCGTGGGAAAAAATATATTGGCCCCAAAATTGCAGTCGGATGCCACTGACATGAAAGATTTCTACGAATCTACCTGGTGGTCTGGGAGGTTTGGGGACTTGCGGTCCTGGGCCTCTATGCAAAGGCCTGTATAGAAGCCGACATATCCCTGGGTCATAGGCACTTGGTACGCGTGCCTGGGATCATGTGGGTCCCCCAACCAATCTCCGCAGAAGTATTCCCGCTCATACTTATGGTGATTCCAATGTAGGCATACCTAAACCTGGAAATAGCGGGGCCACGAATTCAGGGCTATTGATTCTCTACCATCAACGGCAGGTCGGGGCCATAAAAGGAGTGGCGTGCGGCCCCTGGACAGCGTGGAGACATGCCACTACAACGTACAGCGCGAGCTGGTGCAGGAGGGCAACGGCAGCGAAGAGTGATGTCAGCAAGGTCCAGGTCGGTGATTGGAGCATGGGCAGATGCAGCAGGAGTGGCGAGAGGGGCAAAGGAGATGCGAGAGACTGTGGAGGGATGTGACGGGGCCCAGGGGAGACATGAGTTCGGGGCCAGGAGCCCAGGGGCAGCACGGGCCAGCCCACACTGCGATATGTGTGCGCACTAGGTTCGCGAAGCAGAGCAGGTCTCCAGTTGTCTTGGATAACCCTTGCCACTGGACCAAGGCCTAGCTCTGTCAAGCCCGTGTGGTGGCTGGTGTGCAATGGCCACCACACGTTAAAAAAAAATCCACGCACAGGCATCTTCCATCCTTGAGGATGTAGTTCGGGTTCTTCATTCGAAACACCTGTGAACTCATCCTGTTTTTTGGCGTGGAAGCAAGTCATCCTCGTTTCGAGGGACTGCCTATGATGATGATGATATGCATCCATTTTGGCTTATTTTGCTCCCTCTTGACTTTCCTGGTCAAACAATTCACTGGAAACTTCTTTGGATAGTACCAATACTTGGATATACTATGGCCCACCACCCTTAATCATGCATAACAGTCAATGAAAAGCTAGATTTTGCTTGGATTTCACCCTGTAACCATTAGCCTCCTGCCATCTTTAAAGATAGTGGACATGATGCCATACCGAGTGACCTCCTCCAAGGCTTGCTTTCGATGTGGATTGGCGGAAGCCTAATTTTACTGTGCTCCTGTCTAGAACCTGTTGCAAAATCAACCTGCTGTGTTGATAAAATCGGGCTTTCTGGTCAAGTTTTTAATTCTTTGCATTTGATGAGAAGCAGATCTGTCAGCGGTCCAAATATTCAACATGCACTCAGGGGGTTACAATTTCAATTTACAACCTTACGACCACATTTTGTCCCCAATTTATTTTCAGAGTGCAGACAATGCTGGTAAGACCACATTTGCATTGTCCATCCTAGTTACCCTGAGAAAGGGGGTGTTGTGCCTTCTCCTTCCATCAATGCAGTGCCTGTGGTGATGGTACTCCCATAGTGAGGGAATTCCAGGGTGCTGATCCAGCCTGATCCAGATGAAGGAACGATGAGATATGTCCAAGTCAGGATGGTGGGGAATTTAAGCTGCTTTTGTCTTTCTAGGTGGTAGAAATCATGGGGAGGGAGGTGCTATCGAAGTAACCTTCATGAATTGCTGCAGTACAACTTGCAATTCATGCATTCTGCAGCCACAGTGCACTGGTGGTGGATGGGGATGATTTTTGGTCCAATGGCTCTATTAAATTAAACTTCTCTCCTGGATGGTCTTAATATTTTTAAGTGTTCGTGCTGCATCCATCCAGATGAGTGGTGAGTCTCTCATCACATTTCTGATTTGTACCTTGTAGATGGTGGATAGGTTTTAAGGGATCAGGAAGTGATCCACTCGTCACAGGTGCTGCCAGATGGATCTAGGAGGTCGGGACCATGGCCAGGGGGAGATTGGGGACCTTGGAGGTCGAAGTCAGGAGTGAGGTTGGAGATCTCGGGACCGGGAGCGGCGGTGATTATGGTAAATACTACCTTCTTTTAATTCCGTGCTGTTTAACATTCATTTCCCCAGATAATATCAGCACTGATGCTGGCTGCCTCCGACACAAACCAAAGTTGCAAGGAATAGAAGCTGGCGTTAGGCCCTTTATTTCCATGTGTTAATAGCCTAACGCCTGCTTCAGACGTGGGTAAAGGACACTTCTTGCTTGGCCTTTACCAAGATGGCGTCCGGCGCAGCCTGCACCAGAATTGTGTGTGTGCGGTGCAAATGCCACCTTGGACACAAAATAGCATCCATAGCGCTGAAAAAACAGGCACTATGAAGCCAAATTTCTAGCCTTAACTGTTTAATACTGGCCTATTGTGTCTCAAATAATAATGAGACCCTCTCAAAGTCAAAATTCTGTTGCAGTTTATTTTCATGTTTTTTGTGTTTAATATCGGCTACAACAGAAATCAAATTTACTTATTTTGGTAAGACATTTGAACGCATCTTTGACTTTTTCTTCCAATCACAACGTACTTTAGGTTTATATTTCATTGTCTATGCAACTGTATAAACCAATAAGAAACATCTGAAATGTTTACTTAAGGTATCCTTCATTGTAACAAAGCCAGTTTGTATAAACAATAAATCTGCTAAAGTTTTACATTTCCTTTATTAAACATACCGTGGTGCCCATTCCATTAACAACCAAAACTTAACTCAAACATTTCAGTCTGCTTTGAATACCATGCAACTTTCGACTGGGAACTTTTTATGGAAACATCTGGGAGATTGTCTCATTTTTATTGCCACTTTAGAAAATTGTTTGGCAAGGATCCACATTTTTTTAAATTCTAGGCGCCCTCTAAAATGGCAGAGCAGACAGAATTATTACTTATTGACTTGGCTCTAAAAGGTATCTTAAGCGCAAACTGTTTCTTGGACAGAGGGTTTGACGATAGGAATCTGTATCAACTGCTAAAGTTCCCGCGAGGATGCTTCATGGCAGAAGTCCTTTAATATCTTTTTTGGGGGTGAACAGAAGCTGGAGAGAAAACATAGCGTTGTTTTCATTGACGGATGAAATGCTAGAAAAATGTTCATTGTTACCAGTCCAGTGCCGCAAACAGTTCTTGTCATTACGTTTTGTGCTTGCTAAGATTGACAACGTAAATAACAATGCTCAATTTGGTCAGTTTCCTCCAGTACTTGGACATGGTGTACTCTTCAAGTGAGACTGATGCTGCAACGCAAAACCATATCCACAAATATGTTATTATGCCTTTGCAGTCATAAGGCGCCGAAAAGAACTTTGAAGTCGACTTGCACTCCTTAAACTCTGGTAGTTAGAGAATAATGAGGTGTTAATGCTGACCCAATTCAGCTGAATTCTTTAATGATTTGCCAAGGTCAGAATGAGACCATTAACCTGTTGTTTAAAGAAAAGTCTCACAATCAGTATCCTGTTTAAAAATCAAATCATTAAGAAGAAATAAGGTTAAAAAGAATATCGTATCACTTGTTCTTTGCTGTTCTCTATTGATTTCTGAGCATCAGTGCTGGTAACATTAGCGGAAGTGGCTGAGACAAGCTACTGAGCCTAATGATGTCTGGAAGTTGAATTAACATTAATATCTACTGTCATAAACCCAGGTCGCTTCATGGATCTTGTCACTTCAGTTGTTTATACTTTAATTCAATTTCCTCACACAGTCTCAGCAACTTCACTCGGCCATGTGATAGAAATGCTGAAAATACACATCAGGTCTGCCAGCACCTAAAAAGGGAAAGGACATGTCCCTGGGGTTTCAAGAGCAGCAGGTCTCGATTTGAAACCTTAACCTGACTCTTCTCTTTATAAATAGAAATATAGAAACATAGAAAATAGGTGCAGGAGTAGGTCATTCGGCCCTTCGAGCCTTCACCACCATTCAATATGATCATGGCTGATCATGCAACTTTAGTACCCCGTTCCTGTATTCTCTCCATACCTTTTGATCCCTTTAGCTGTAAGGGCCACATCTAACTTCCTTTTAAATATATCTAATGAACTGGCCTCAACAACTTTCTGTGGTAGAGAATTCCACAGGTTCACAATTCTCTGAGTGAAGAAGTTTCTTCTCATCTCGGTCCTAAATGGCTTACCCCTTGTCCTTAGACTGTGATCCCTGGTTCTGGACTTCCCAAACATCAGGAACATTCTTCCTGCATCTAACCTGTCCAGTCACGTCAGAATGTTATGTTTCTATGAGATCCCCTCTCATCCTTCTAAACTCCAGTAAATACAGGCCCAGTCGATCCAGTCTCTCCTCATATTTCCAGCATTTTCTGTTTTTATTTCAGATTTCAGCATTTCCAGATTTTTTTCCTGGTGCAGTTGTCAGTCATTTGGAGTATTGAACCTCAACAACGACCAAAAATAAAGTTAACTTGATTATGATTTTTATTTTGTGGCTGATTTTGAAAAAGAATTGTGAGGATATGAAGTGAGTGTAGTTAAAATGTAGTCAGTATATAATGGCTCATTGGATGCTTACTGCGACTGTGAATATTAAAAATGTCCCTGATTTCCCTGCTTGGATTTGATATTTTTATTTTTTGTTAGTTTATCTTTTTGGGTGGCCCACTTCTGGTGGGGATGGGCGACGCCCAACCCAATCCTCTCTTTAAAAATTAGGGCCCTTTTCTTGTCCACAGGCCACCTGTAAAATCGAATCCTCATGCCATACGCTTCCTCTGGAGCCTCAGTCAATACATGTTGTGCTCTTGACTTTGAAAAAGACAGAGGTGAGCAGTAGTTTAATTCCTAGTGTGTCAAAAATAACTTTGTGCATATTTCATCTTTCTTCTGATATTCATAACCTCATATTTGCAAACATTAAAATGCATCTGCAGGACACAGCAGTGCTGTAAAGCGAGTTAATATCCTCCACATGTTCAGTTCGTGTTGTGCTTAAAAACTCTTCTTTCACAGTCCATTGACTGGTGCAGTAGGGGGACTCTCGGGCAAACCGGATAAAATAAATTAAAATAAACAGGTGAATGCCTTCATTAAAAGAGTAGCATAGAAACATAGAAACATAGAGAATAGGTGCAGGAGTAGGCCATTCAGCCCTTCGAGCCTGCACCACCATTCAATAAGATCATGTCTGATCATTCACTTCAGTACCCCTTTCCTGCTTTCTCTCCATACCCCTTGATCCCTTTAGCCGTAAGGACCATATCCAACTCCCTCTTGAATATATCTAACAAACTGGCCTCAACAACTCTCAGCGGAAGAGAATTCCACAGGTTAACAACTCTGAGTGAAGAAATGTCGTGCCAATGTGTTCCAATGCTAATATCTCGCAATGTGACTTCACTTCATTTGTTGTCAAATTTTGTCAAAAGACAGTTGCAGCTTGGCCTTTAATTAAAAGAGAATTCCAGGCTATATTAAATAGAGAGAGGTGGCCATGTTGATGAAATATGCAGCCATGCCAAGGATAAAACATACCAGTAACAAAAGGAGAAAGCTGACAGGCAGATCTCCAACATGGGCTTCTAAATATCCTTTACAAAGCTGCTCTGTTCCTTTTACTGATACTCCCCAGCATCTCCCTGAAAACCTGCTTAACTATTTGCTGCTTACTGTCAAGCGGAAGAATCCGGAGGTTGTGGCAGTAACAGTGGTCTTAAGATTTATCCCAAAAGATCGGTTCCCAGTTTATAAACCAACGTTTATAGCTTGGGGTTCTGTCCACAGGATACCAGATGTGGCTGAGGAAAAGAAGGAACAGTGTGGAAAGCATTTACTCAGAAGACATGTAAATATTTTAATTGTTTTCTGCCCATAAAGAAAAGGAAAATGCATATTTTTGAATGCTAACAGATTTACTGCTGGTATGGCCGTCATAAATTCCACTTTAAGACATGTTCTATAGAGCTGATTACGTTGGTGCAATGCAAAACTCTATACAGCCTATTAAACATGAGGTGAAAAAACCTCTGTGACTTTATAATGACCGTGTATGAGACACTGTAATTGTGGATTGCAGCCAGACCTTTGAAATGAAAACATTCTGTGCTCAAGTTTTGATTGCTGTTCTAACACTTCTGGTGCCACAATCCTCTGTTATAATAATGCTATTTATGCTGCAGAATTATTCTCTTCCACCTGTCTGTTCTTATTAACTCTTTAAAAATAAACTGACTTCCTCCAGAAAACAAGCTTTGAATCTTCTGATATCTCCAACATTTGATAAAATCATGACACAGTACTTAAATATTTTAACATGAAATAAGAATGAAAGAACTGAAAATGAGGAAGATCTTATGTGCATGTCTGTTCAAATCCATCAACACTTACCTTTGAACTCAAGGTTGCAAGTTACATAGGATTACATAGAATATACAGCACAGAAACAGGCCGTTCAGCCCAACTAGTCCATGCCGACGTTTATGCTCCGCTCGAGCCTCTTTCCATTCTTCTTTGTCTAACCCTCTATTACATTGTCCCTCATATGTTTATCTAGCCTCTCCTTAATTTATAAGCTCAAATATTCTCTGTGGTAGCGAGTTCCAGATTCTAACCACTCTGAAAGTTTCTTCTGAATTCCTTATTTGATTTCTTGGTGACTATCTTATATTGATGACCTTTAGTTTTGCTCTTCCCCACAATAATTTTAAAGACCTTTATCAGGTCACCTCTCAACCTTCTCTTTTCAAGGGAAAAGAGACTCAGCCTGTTCATCCTTTCCTGATAGGTATAACCTCACAGTTCTTATATCATCCTTGTAAATCTTCTCTGCACGCTCTCCAGTGCCTCTATAATCCTTTTTATAAACGACAATCAGAACTGCACACAGTACTCCAATTGTGGTCCAACCAAGGTTCGATGTAAGTTTAGCATAACTTCTCCACTTTTCAATTCGATCCCTCTAGAAATAAGTGCTCCTCAGTGTTGTCTACCCCTCCCAATTTGGTGTCGTCCGCAAATTTAGAAATTGTATTTTTGATTGCAAAGTCTAAATCAATAATATAAATTGTGAACAACAGTGAACCCAGCTCTGATTCTTGTGGGACCCCACTTCCCACTTTCTGCTACTCTAAATAGCCACCCTTTACCCCTACTCTCTGCTTTCTGTCATTCGGCCAGCTAGGTATCCATTCTGCTAATTGTCACCTGACTCCACATGCTCTGATTTTTATTCATTAGTCTATAATGTGGTACCTTACTGAAGGTCTTTTGGAAATCTAGATATATTACATCTAATGCATTACCCTTGTCTGCTCTCTCTGTGATCTCTTCAAAGAATTCAATAAGATTGGTCAAGCCAGATTTAACCTTTTGAAATCCATATTGTCTATTCATTATTATACTTTAGTTTTTTTAGATATTTTTCTATTTTCTCCTTTAGTAGAAATTCCACTATTTTGCCTACTACCGATGTTAAACTGACTGGTCTATATTTATTATAACCCTTATACTGGTAAAAGCAGGCAAATAGCCCAGCTCTGCACCAGTGAAAGTATTTATGAGACTCATGTGGATGTTCTGTCAAGGCCTTGGCAGATCGCAAGTTCCGGGTTTTCGCGCATGCTGTGATTTTATCCTGACCGTCTGTTAGTGGCCCTATTCCCATCCTGACTTTCCTTTTTTTATATATGTGCCTGTAGAATATTTTATTATTTTATTTTATGCTCCTTGATAATTTATTTTCATAGTTCCTCTTTGCCTTCCTAATTGTTTTTTGACTTCTCTTCTAGTCTCTTCATATTCTCCCTTGTCATGCTCTCCTCTGAGGTCCATGTACTTAATGTGTGTCTCTTTTCTTACCCTCAATTTTCCCCTTATGCCTTTATTCATCTATGGTGTCTCATTAGTGTTTAGTTTGTTCTTGTTTTTTGGCAGAATATATTTTTCCTTGACTCTGTTGAAAATCATTTCAAATGTTTTCCATTGTTGTACATTTTATTTTCCCACGTTCTATTCTCGGCCCTTCAAAATCAGCTTTTTTCAAACTATTACCCTGGTCTTTGCAATTCTTATGTCCTTCTCAATATTTTCCTGAATGGTATTATATTATGGTCACTATTGCCCAGATGTTCCCCTACATTTACTTCTTTCATTTGCTCTGGTTCAATCCCCATTACCATATCCAGTAGCAAATCCTCCCTTGTTGGTCTTCTGAAATATATTTTTAAAAAGGAGTTCTATACACATTGTAGGGATACCAGTCCCTTATTCTGTTTATTTACCTCTTCTGGCCAATTAATTTTGGGGCAGTTGAAATTCCCTGTGATTGTTACTCATTTCCCTAATTTGTTTGCATATTTCTTCCTCCACCTCCCTGCCACAATTAGGTGGTCTGTAGACTACTCCTATTTGTGTTTCTGTCTTACTGATGGCGGCGTTACTTTTTTCTATTGTCATTATGTTATCTCAAATAAGTACAGCTACTCCACCTCCCCTTTTCCCCACTCCATCTTTCCAAAATTGTTGTACCCTGCAATTTTGAATTTCCATGTCTCAGTAATCCCGACTATATCTGGTTTCTCACAACTTATTATTGTCTCCAATTCCCCTATTTTCTTATGGACACCGTGTACATTGCTGCCCAGCCAGTTTAATTCATTTTTAATAACCGTTCCTCTCACTTTATTTTTAACCATCTTTTTTACATTCATGTTCTATAACTCTATTTCTTCCCTGGCCATTTATGTCTTCCTTTAGTTTAGTCTGTCCCATGCTCTCCTTTCTTGATTCGATATTTAAGCTTGTTTCAGTTCTTGTAGATTCCTCCCCCTGCGTTCTTACATAATAGAGAGGGACATTTTTTCACTAGGCTACTAAATGGAGAGCTATGTGCAGGTGAGCAGTTTGTCTTTGGAAAGAAGAGAAAAATGAATCCAGCCAGCTGAAAGAGGTTGTTATTTTGCTTGATGGTCATCATTGTTACAGACTGTTGAAAAGTCTACAGGCCATACTGTCCAAGCTGCAGTAGGATAAATAGTGCACAGCAGCCTCCAAGGGAAGAAATTCAACACTGGAAAAGAAAAATGGTTTCTTTATGAATAGCATTATTTTAATAAATTGAGAAATCTGAACCTTCACCTTAATAGTGTGCAAAAATGCTTCAGTTCAACAGCTCAACAACTCAAAGGGTAGAAAGATTTGACTATAGCCCAAAAGGCCATAAGCACCAATCCCAGAGTTGCCTGTCACTCAAATTCAATTACCTCAGTTGACGGCATCTTGTCAGATTTTGGCTAGGTCACACTCATCAAATGTGCAATCATGATGTCTTCCATCTCAGTGTGAGGAAAGTCTGATGTCATCTGAATCAGGGCTTCAATAAATTACACTATTGTGGATTGTGGGCACAAGTGGGATACAGTGTATTATGGAAAATAATTGTGTTGGCACAGGCTGCATAACTCACTCGCACTGTCGGAATTAATGAAGTATGACGGGTTTGTCACAAATGGTTTACCTACCATAATTCATCATACCCAAGGTTCAGTTTCTATTAATACCGCAGACTGGAACTTGAAATTCATTTTTACTTTCAATCAATTGAATTTAAAATTTTTTTATTTTGGTCCTGTAACAGTGAAGTCCAATGTTGCATGGCCAAATGGCTTGGATTGCTGAGATCAGTGCACGTTTGTGTTATTCAGCATACTCAGAGAGTTCTACAGTGAAAAATAATAGGCTGTGATAAAGACAGTGAAAAAGAAATCGATATAAAAATAGAAAGAAGTCCAGAAAGGGGGCAAGTAGTTAGAAAAATGAACCATCCATGCGAAAGCAAGAAGAAATATGCCTTAGTGTTACATTTTTGGATTTTTCTCCCCTTATTTCAATTTCCATATTTTACACCAAGCTTATCGGTGACTCTTTGCTCCCTATGCTTCGAGTGTTTTCACTGGCCCCGATATCTAGGTGAGTTTTGGTAGCCTATCCCAAGGTAATGAACAGATTTTCTTTAGCGACTGGATCTGTCACATGCTTCCACCCAAAGATTCTCTCTGGCAGGGTAACATTAAAACACACCTTATTTTAGATTTAACTGCCAAACGAATTTAGTGAATAAATAGATGAATATATAAAAATATAGATACAATTAGAATGAGAGGGGACCTCATAGAAATGTTTAAAATTCTGATGGGTTCAGACAGGTTAGATGCAGGAAGAATGTTCCCAATGTTGGGGAAGTCCAGAACCAGGGATCACAGTCTAAGGATAAGGGGTAAGCCATTTAGGACCGAGATGAGGAGAAACTTCTTCACCCAGAGAGTGGTGAACCTGTGGAATTCTCTACCACAGAAAGTTGTTGAGGCCAATTCACTAAATATATTCAAAAAGGAGTTCGATGAAGTCCTTACTACTCGGGGGAATCAAGGGGTATGGCGAGAAAGCAGGAATGGGGTACTGAAGTTGCATGTTCAGCCATGAACTCATTGAATGGTGGTGCAGGCTAGAAGGGCCGAATGGTCTACTCCTGCACCTATTTTCTATGTTTCTATGTTTCTATTAGAAAGAAAGAACTTTTCATGACCTTGGGATGTCACATAACACTTTATAACCAATGAAGTACCTTTACAGCCAATGCAGTGTAGTCACTGTTGTACTGTAGGCAACCCTGACAGCCAGGTCCCTGAAACAGCAATGAGATAAATGACCAGATAATCTCTTTTAGGGATATTGCTTGAGGGATAAATATTGGCCAGGACACGATTTTTGAAATCGTGCTATAGAATCTTTTATATCCTCTCAAGATGGTAGAAGGGGCCTCGGTTATGGGTTTCATCCAAAAGAGGCTATTTCTGACAGTTGCAGCACTCCCTCAGTACCACACTGAAATGTCAACCTCGATTTTGTGCTCAAGAATCGGGAGTGAGACTTGAACTCACAAACTTCTGACATAGAGGTGTAAGTGCTACTACTGAGCCATGGCTGACAGCATGAGTTAATGTTAGACAGTATGAACTTCTCAGATCAAGGAAAACAATAGTTTGTAACCTATGGTTCTACACTACATTTTATAATTCTTTTTTTACATGTAATTCTTATTTTCTTATATTCTCACCAACTATGGGAATTATCTGGTCTCTTTGAAAGGTGTGGTCTGATGGCTTGATTTGAACAACCTAAATGCTCCTGAACCAGTTTCTGGGGCTTTGTGGATTGGAATAACTGTCAGTTAAACTTAAAGACAGCTGCTAGTCAAACACATAACTGAACAAACTGCACGTTATATTTTTGTTTGAATTATGTGGTTTGGCTCCCACTTTAAGGTATCTGCTCAGAGACCAAACCAAACTGCCCTCATAGCAATTTAGGCTGAATACAGTTGGTTTTTAACTCCTTATGTATTTAAGGGAATCATTGTCAAGATTAAAACTAGGCAAAATTGTTTTATTTTTGTCGCAGCTAGTTATACTGTACTCAGTGGTGCAGCATCGGGTGCATTTCTCAGAGTTTTGTGAATGGTTAGCGGTGCTTATTTTGCACGCTTGTACCACCTTGTGTGTGCTTTAAGTGCATGGCTTCCTCAACTCCAGAGCTCTGCTCACCAACCAGACTGCTGAAATTTCTCGAGCTTAATACGAGCTGATGGGATAGTCAGCACTTTCTGATATTAGATAGGTAAATGTAGTACAGTGGGTGTCCAACTGTTCTAACATTTAAATTGTCAGCTCAGCACTAATTGCTGTTATACTGGAACAGAGGGACAGAAGAAGGGACGTGGAAGAAGGGACTGAGTGTAACGTAGCCAAGTTTGCTGATGATACAAAGATGGGAGGAGAAACAATGTGTGAGGAGGACACAAAAAATCTGCAGAGGACATAGACAGGCTAAGTGAGTGGGCAAAAATTTGGCAGATGGAGTATAATGTTGGAAAGTGTGAGATCATGCACTTTGGCAGAAGAAATCAAAGAGCAAGTTATTATTTAAATGGAGAAAGATTGCAAAGTGCCGCAGTACAGCGGGATCTGGGGGTACTTGTGCATGAAACACAAAAGGATAGTATACAGGTACAGCAAGTGATCAGGAAGGCCAATGGTATCTTGGCCTTTATTGCAAAGGGGATGGAGTATAAAAGCAGTGAAGTCTTGCTACAGCTATATAAGGTATTGGTGAGGCCACACCTGGAATACTGCGTGCAGTTTTGGTTTCCATGTTTATGAAAGGATATACTTGCTTTGGAGCCAGTTCAGGGAAGGTTCACTAGCTTGATTCCGGGGATGAGTGGGTTGACTTATGAGGAAAGGTTGAGTAGGTTGGGCCTCTACTCATTGGAATTCAGAAGAATGAGAGGTGATCTTATAGAAATGTATAAGATTATAAAGGGACTTGACAAGGTGGATGCAGAGAGGATGTTTCCACTGATGGGGGAGACTAGAACTAGAGGACATGATCTTAGAATAAAGGACAGCCCATTTAAAACAGAGATGAGGAGACATTTCTTCTCTCAGAGGGTTGTTAATCTGTGGAATTCGCTGTCTCAGAGAGCTGTGGAAGCTGGGATATTGAACAAATTTAAGACAGAAATAGACGATAAGAGGATAAGGGGTTATGTGGAGCGGGCAGGGAAGTGGAGCTGAGTCCATGATCAGATCAGCCATGTTCTTATTAAACGGCGGAGCAGGCTCGAGGGGCCGTATGGTCCACTCCTGTTCCTATTTCTTATGTTCTTATGTTCTTGTTTTATGTCGACACTGTAACAGATGTAGGACACTTGTGGGCTGTGGGGCCAATTGCCAATTTGACCAAAATTGACAGCATTATACTGCATATTTGTCCTTGCAATGCAAAAGATGCCAAAGAATAATGCAGGACATCAGAAATCACTGCTGTTATCTGACAGCACTGTACTTTGTGTAAGTGCCACAACTGGGAGAAAGACAACAATCTCTTTCGAAGAGGTACGTGAACTTGAGCAATGAGAACAGCATCACAGACAGACTACAAAAATAAATAGAGGAAGGAAAAGTGGGAGACAAGAAAGGATAGAAAGGGAGACAGAAGATAAATTATACTGTAAATAAGGGAGTGGGAAATACGTGAACTAATGTTTTAAAGTAGTTCCAGCAGTGGTATGCGAAACCTGTTAACCATTGAGTATAAACCACTCCCGTACATCCAACATGTGCTGTACATGTTGGATTAAACTACCGACGTCTCATTTTGTACTTTTAAATCTTTGTCTTTTGCTTCAGATTTGGAAATACTGACTATGTATTCTAGTTTGCTTTTGTGCTGGTAAATATTTCTCACCAAAGCATTTTTCCAAGCGCCTTCACCTTGCTTAAATGGAATCACATTTTGTACTCTGCAGTTTCCAATTGGTCTCACTGCATGGCATTAGCTCTTTATAAATTCTATCCACACATAAATGTGAAGGCCAGCAAAGGTCTTGCTAATTCTGAAGCTTGGCTACTCATTCAACTACTTTGATTCTTTGTAGACTGAATAAGCAGCTAAACCTTCAATAGCAATGCAAGGTGGAAGTAAATACTCCCAGATATGCTCCGTGGATTTAATGGAAAATAATGTTATTTTAGAACTATCGGGCTTCTGCTTTTATCATGCTGAGAGTTTGCTTAAGCTTAAGTTGGCATCTATTTCCATCATTCGTTCATTAGTGATTTTTTTGTTTGCAGCCTGCTGCTCAAAAAAGCGGAGTTTGCTTAGAAAGTATAGAAAATAGCATTATTGAACATTCATATTAAGTATTAGTAATAAACGACCATGCCACCATTAGGCAACCTATGGAGTTGTATGGAAAGCAGTGGAGCAAACATCTCTGCCTCCGATTGCATGGAAATTGCTATTCTTTATCAAACCCATAACAAGACTTTAAAAATACATTCCCTCTTTTGTTGAGTACATCAAGACTGTGATAATTATGAGTCAGATGTAACAATTCTACTTCAAAGCTATCGAAGCCCAGAGTTCAAGGCTTTCCCTTCAATTGGAAAGCAATAAACAGCTTACCTGGCATCTGGTAATGTGGTCAGACAGGAATCAGACTTAAAAATTCATCCATAGTTATTGAAGATCTTTTATTAAGTAGAACCCTTATTCTTTGGGGCAATTCTTGTGGGTCATTGTTAATCCTGCCAAGACCATGATAGCATTGCTATATATTTGAATCTTTTCGACCCTACTTACTCTAGATTTTTTGTCTTTCTTTTCTTCGATCCTTTCCCTTTTATGTTCCCAGTTCCCTATGTCTTAGACAGTATATATATATATATATATATATAAGCATCTTCAGTAATGATATACATGGAAGCTTTTAACGAGGAAAACCAACAGACAACCTTTTTATGAATTACAATAGTTATACTATTAGCCTATGCCTCCATTGTCTTTTTCTCCCATCTTCAACAAGCGGCAGAGCATCACAACATCAGCCCTCATTTTACATTTAAGCTATGAAGTGAATGGATTTAACAAAAGATGACGGAGCAAAGATAAGTAACATATTACATATATATTCACAGCAGAAATCTTTCTAGAGAAATCTTTTTAAAGGATAACAATAAAAGATTGCAATCTGAATGCTAAGCTATTCTTTTGTACATCATGTCTTGTTTTGTTCCTTGTACTTCTTACCCCTGTGGAAGCTGTGCGAGTCTGAACTGTACCTCTTGGAAGTTCCACACTGACTCTCCTCTTAAAGAGCTACTGCTCTTCAAGAAGCCCTGAAAGCAAAGCGACTGGACTTTTCCTGAATTTGCGTAACTATTGATCACATTTGAAAATAACAGGTTGTCTTGTCATACACGTAACTGAACAACTCTCACAGCCTCTGTCAAACTTTGCAGACAGTGGATGGAACTTGCAATATTTGCATCGTGTTAAGCTTAAAAATAATTTCTGATTGTAGCTAGTCTTTAAAGAAAAACTCATTATGACTAGTGAACAAATTAAAAGGAGCTCCAACAATGCTTTATCTCAATATTGATAATATTAAAAATGTTCATGTAAAAGGTGAGATTAAATCATTTAATATTTCCAGAAAATAAAGCAATTTTTTCTATTATTTTCTTATCTATAATACACAGGCCACAATTGCCCATGACGATTAAACAAAACTGTATGAAAAAGATATTTTAAACAAGTTAGTTTAAAATGTGACTGTTTTTGATGTGATAATTCATCTTGATTCTATTTGTGTAAAATACCTTAAGCTGATTGTAAAATCCATCCTGTGACTAGTCTCGAGCAATGTTTCCCATTACATTTGTTCCCCTTTGAAGAAAGCACTTCAGTGTTTAATTTCAGCAATTCACTATTATTCTTTATTACAGGGATCATTAATCTTTTATATCAAACACCACCGATACAACAGATGAAATTTCAGATGTCCATTACTTGTGGAAGATTTGAATACAATATATAAAAAATAATCTCGGGGAATAAAGCATTTGGTTTGAAGTGTATCCTGAAGTAGTCATGTTGCACAAATGTTTATTCATTGACACAATGTGCACTAAAGCAAAGCAATTATGGAATGTTTTATTTTGGTATATACAAATTCCACTGTACCAGCAGCAGGTTTTAATCAAAAGGCAAGAATGGAGAATGAGTACCAATTGCAGACGAGCATATAATGAACCTTACTTTAAAACATAGGTGCTGCAGGATTGTCATCACTATAAAATATCTTCTATTTAAACAGTAATATGGAAAAAGGCAGAAAGGAAGTAGGAGTATGTTGTTAAGTACAGTGTTGGACTAAAGTCCATCCCTCCCCAGCAGTGGTCAAGTGAGCCAAGCAAGAAGCATTTAACTTTACCATAGTTTGGATGCAGGGGTTTTGTTTGCTCAACAATGACATTCTTGCAATGAAGAGAATGTTAGGACTGAGCTAGAGGAGGGAATAAAAGCTTTATTAGCTCAGGGTTGATGGGCTGATACAAACCCAGACAAATTAGGCATAAAAATCTGGCAAGTTCCTTTCTGACCCCCCTTAGGCGATCAAAACTAGTCCAGTCGACAACTCAGGCTTGATTATTTTATGCAGTAGATACCTTTTGTACAAGGTGATCTCCACCCTAGCCAGAAACAGGTCCAGCTCTCGCTTAAAGGAAGTTAACGAATCAGTGTTCACCACAAGAGTCGGCAGCCTTTCCCACAGGTTCACTGTTCTCTGGCAAATGAAGCACTTCTAATTTCTAACCCTGTTCTGCCTTTATATAACATAAGAATGCGACCTCTCGTCCTCCCTAGCCTATTTAGTTGTAACAAACTGTCTACACAAACACAATCGAATCCCTTCATCATTTTATAAACCTCAGTCAAATCGCCCCAGTATATGCTTCTCTAAAGTGTAGAGTCCTAGCTCTTTGAGCCTATCTTGATAAATAAGATGCTTTAAACTGGGAATTAATGTTGTGGCGCTCCTCTGCACCCTTAGCAAAGTCTCAATATCACTCACCATTCTGCACCCTTAGCAAAGTCTCAATATCACTCAAATGGACACAGTATTCTAACTGAGGCCGAACCAAGGTCTTGTATAACAACAAAATAGCCTACTTTGTCTTATGGCGAATTGTCCTGTTAAATCACCTCAACACCCTATTCGCTCTGGCTATTGCTTCATGGTATTATTCAGGAATCTTTAGCGATCAATTCATTAGAACACCCAGATCTCTTTCTTTCTCCGCCAGCTCTTTGTTCATTCTAGAAAGTTAAAGAGACTGCAGGAGACAGCATTAGCTATATGGCTAGGTCAATGACAGGCTAAGAAAGACTGCATTTTTATTTTTAGTTTTTACTTTTACATTGGCCCCAGATGTTGCAGTTGTAACTCTGTGAAACTGACAGCAATTTCTGGTGTCCGCACGTGAGTGGTTAAATGCAGAAGTTGCTGTCACTGATTCTCTGCTGCTCCACAGGTTGCACTGTTGAAGTCCCCTCAGACAGCAATCTTTAAAAATCATGAACTGAAGAGAACTTCCCCTTTTACTCTGTAATATCACTGTTAAACCCCCCCCCCCCAAAAGTTAAGCCTTTTGAATAAAGTGTAATTGAGTTTTTAATGGCATACTAAGTCATAACTACTGCTGAATAACTTATTTGTCCCTGAAAAACTAATTTTATATTTGTGGAATGTCAAATTTTTCCATTGCAGGGAATGATGAATAAATCCATATGTTTTTAATATAATAAAAAAAATTTAATGTTTGTTTATGATTATTTCAGCTTCTACCTTAACCCCATGTGTATGTCCCAATCTTTATTTTGCTCTCTGTAAAATTTGTAAAAGGTGAATCGTAATCAGCATATTTTACTTCCTGGTTTGCACCTGTGAGAATTCTTCAATGTAATTAGCTGCTTAGCTTGCTTGATGACATCACTGTTGCTGGACGCTGGAGATCCCCTAGAGTTGGCGCCAAAAATCAAACTAACATTGTGAAAGGAGAAATTGACACCTGCTAAATCTTTGTGGGCAGCTTTCTTCGATGTCAATGGCTTGCGCCGTATCTTTGTCACTAATCGCAAAAAAGGTAAAATAAACACCCACTTTTAGAACCAAAGTACTGATCCAGCATTTAAACAGTAACTGAATCAGAGACCAACAACTATTTCAGTTTTATATCTGAGTACTTCAAATTCTTTATTCATTTTTGTTTAAATAATAAATTAGGATTTCCACCTAAACAGAACCAGAGTTTTTAGTTGGATAGAAATAATGAATGTGGAGAATTATGAAGTGTCTGTTCATATTAATGGGATTAGATTTCCGGTGCCTAAAATATTAGCTTAAATTTTGGTCTTTATAGCATGAGCTGGAATCTGGCAGGGAAAATTGCCTGCTGAACCTACCTGATTTACATTGCATTGAAATCAATGAAATAAAAATTGGACATGTACTAAATCAGCACGGTGGATCCTTCAGTCAGGCCACGAAGCAGAAAATGACTCCTGGTGTGCTTTCTAGTAAATAGTTGCATACTGTAGTTACTACATTACTATTGTATACTTCTCAGCTGGAGTCATTGGAAGGTTGCACACTATAAATAACTAATTTCATTTTTCAGCATTCAGTCAAAGACAGTGATAGAAGCACATTTAATCCTTTGTCAGAAAACATACTTTTGATGTTAGTTTTGTAGTCCCAAACAATATGCAAGGAATATCCAAAGCTCAGTTCTGAGGGAGTAGGACTAGATGACAAGCCTCGCTCAGCATATGTACAACGCAAGTTTACTGGCAGCTGCAAAGGCTCAGAAAGCAAGCCTGGCATTCAGACAGTAATGATCTGTTGCACTATCCATGACTGCCTTGAAAACACAAGTCAAAGAAGGCACTGGCTTTGGGTAACATAATGCCAGAGACAATGTGTTCCTGTTTCCGAGATCAAAAAGAAGCTCTTATTGTGGCTATTAAAAACATGGCTGGGATACGAGGGAGATTCCTTCAGAAAGGTTAAAGACGTGTCAGACGACATGACAGAAACTAATGATTGATTTCCCTTGAGGTCTCATTCTGTGTTCACATCCAGCTGGAGATTACAACAACTTTCTCCAAATGTAGTCACCTAGCTTGTTTTTCTTTTCCAGCGCTCCCAAATCTGCAGAAACAGCTGCATCAAATGCGATGGCAAAACTGATAGTAAGTTTATTTGTCATTTTCCACTCACACCTCAGCTCATGCTTAATTTGGAATGTTTTAAAAAGCATTTTGCACTGCTGCCTGCTTTCAATTGAAATGCATAGGAATGTTTATGTAATGGATTAACACTGTCGCAGACAATGTACAGCTGGAGGCACTGGATCGATCTCCTTCTTCCAAGTAGAGGCACTTCAGAATAGGTTTATGATTAAGACTAATAGAGGCCATAGGTAGCTCCAGTGACTTGGATGTTTATATAACCTCTCTCCTAACTCAGCACGATGAAATAATTTGTAAGTTTTGGGCAATGTATTTATTTCTCTATCTCTCCTACCACTATAATCCTAAACCTTTCTAATTGTATTTTAATACATTCTTGCATAAAGCAGTTACAATCTCCACTGTTTTCTGTCAGCATGCATTCCATTCACATCAGCTCTTCCAGAAAGTATACCTTTGGGATCACAGTGCTTTTGCTTCAGAAAAAAAAAGTTCAAGCTCAATTTGAAGAGGTAATAGCTGTGGTCCCTTGGGCTAGGAGATGCTAAATACAACCTTTCATTGTAACAAGAAAAATTATGCAATGTAACTTGGAAGCATTTGTGCTCAGCCTGAAATTGGTGATCTGCCAGTAGAAATATTAAATCTGTTATTTTGCCAGTCTTTGGGATGCCAGCCAGTTACATCCTTCTACTTTAGTAAGCCATGTAGAAGTTGTAGCTCTAAGAACCTGAGACAAGGAATTTTTTTTTTAATTGAGAAATAAAAGTCAAATGCCTAGATACATGCAGTGGAGGGCAGCACCAAGGTTGAAAAAAGTAGGAGAGGAGATGTGAAAAACTGTGCTTAGGGGACACCATGCTTAGATTTAAAAGCCTATGGGAAGGGAACGTTAAGGGAGATAAGAAGATTGAAACTTTTGAGGTTCAGAGAAGGAATAAGTGGAAGTATGAGATAGTTTAATCAATCTTAATTTCAACACATTTAGAATGCAGAAATGAGGGGGATAAAAGTGTGCGGAACAGTATATTTGGAGCTTTGGAATAACAAGAGAAGAAAGTTCAGAACTTACAGAAGAATCATCATCATAGGTGGTCCCTCGGATGAGGATGACTTGCTTCCACAAGAGTTCACAGATGTTTCAATGAAGGACCCGATGTTCCAGGTCCTGAACTCCAATGGAGGAGGTGGAAGATGCCTGTGCATGGACTTTTTTAACGTGTGGTGACCGTTGCACATCAGCCACCACACGGGCTCGACAGAGCTAGGCCTTTATCCAGTGGCAAGGGTTGAACCAGGACGATTGGACACCTGCTCTGCTGCACAGACCTAGTGCGCACACATATCTCAGAGTGGGCTGGCCCGTGCTGTCCCTGGGCCCTCGGCTCTTCTGGGCCCCATATCTTTATTCGCCACACCTTCGCCCACGATGTTCCAGGGCCCGGTGCTCCAGCTCTATTTATAACCCCGACCTGCGGTGGTGTTCTCACACAGGTCGGGGCGGCCTTTATGAATGCTGCTGAGACTCAAACACTTCACGAGCCAGCTTTCTGTTTGTTCCTATTTCCAGTGGCTGCTTGTGAGGCACACACCTTCATGATCTGACTGAATGGCGGGGGGCCAAATGGCCTACTCCTTCTCTTATTTCTTATGTTTTTATGTCTTAAATTCTGGCATTCCAGGTGCTGGACTGAAGCAGACTGGTTGTTTGCCATGTTTCTGCCCAGAGAGAGCACTGCAAAATGACCGACAGGCTCTGCCCATGTGCAATCCTCCTCTGAGTTTATGGCACAGAGGAAGGCCCTTACCACAGGTAGGACATAGGTGAAATACCGGGCCCAGCCTCTGCTCCGACTGCTGCTGCTTTTACTCCGCGTTGATTTTACAAGCTGAAATTTGTAAAGCTGAGATTAATATTTCAATATTTCTGCAGATGCAATGCTCAGTAGAGTTGATGGGGCGAGTGATAATGTTAATGGGGGTTAGATGAAGTAAGGTGGGAGGAGGCTGGTGTGGAGCATAAAACACCGGCACAGACCTGTTGGGCCAAATGGCCTGGTTCTACACTGTAAAAAAATTCCATATGCTTGCCACAAACCTGCTCGCCAAGGACCACAGTCCCACAACCAGCCTCTTGTTGTTCAGATCAGCCATGATCTTATTGAATGGCAGAGCAGAAGAATAAGCATAGTGGGAAAAGGAGAAAGACAAAATAGTTTGCAGCAGAGTGAAAGATGGAGTTGAAAGAAGAATTGTGTATCAGATGACAAACATTTTCTTTCTCCCTATCGAGAAATGTGAGACACAGCATTTGGATTCATTCGTTGTCATGTATGTATGCTTGGGGTTACTAGCCACCAGGAGGCGCCACTATCGGAAGTCATTGGGCTATACACATCTGTGTGCGGCCACGTATATAAAGGAAGCCACCATGTAATGAGGGCTTCCTTTATATACCTGGGCCCGAATAAAGTTGAGCCAGGTTTGCACCTGAGTGAGTTTACAGTACTCAGCCTATCGAGTTATTACATACATAACATTTGACGACGAGGTAACTCAAGAACCTTCGCATGCAAAATGAGCACCATTGGAATTCTGGAGAGATTCGTGGAAGGAGAGGATTGGTCGGATTTTCTTGGATGCCTGGACCAGTACTTCGTGGCCAACAAAATGGAGGAACCCACTGACGCAGTTAGGCGCCGGGCAGTTTTCCTCACTGTTTGTGCTCCGAAAATCTATGGCCTTATAAAGAATCTCCTCTCACCTGCACGTCCAACGGACAAGGACTATGAGGAATTGTGTGCTCTGATACGTGACCATCTCAAACCAAAAGAAGACATCATCATCTCACGCTATCGATTCTACATGCATGTTCGTTCTGAGGGCAGGATGTCGGAATTCGTCGCTGACCTAAGACGTCTTGTTGGGCCATGTAAATTCGAAGACGCATTGGGAGACAAGCAGCGAGATTTCTTCATAGTAGGAATCAACCACGAGGTGATCCTCCGGAAGTTATTGGCTGCGGAGACGCTGGATTTGAGCAAGGCCATCGCGATTGCCCAGGCATGCACGACGACGGATGATAATTTAAGGCAGATATCATTAAAGAGTCGGAACTCCACGGCAAGTATTGTAAACAAGATTGTGTCGTCGTATGGCAGAGCTGCTTATAGCAGGGCCTACTGGACTGCGTATGCGAAACCTGTAACTGCTCAAAGTCTGCCAATGGGTACGAATCCAATTTCACCCTGTTGGCGTTGTGGGGGAAATTATCGGCAGCATCAATGTCATTTTAAACAGCACATCTATAAAGGCTGTTCAAAAGTGGGGCACCTTCAGCGAATGTGTCCACAACTGAGCAAGCGTGCTACGACTCACCATGTGGAAGATGACAACCAGTCCAGCGCGGACCTGGATATACAACCTGAGATACCCGAGGAGGAAGTATATGGACTGTATTCGTTCCTGACAAAGAACCAACCGAAAACGATGAATGTGAAACTAAATGGTGTGCCGGTATTGATGGAATTGGACACGGATGCGAGTCAGTCGATAATGAACCAAAGGACATTTGATAAGTTGTGGGACACTAAGGCTCTGAAGCCTAAGCTGAGTCCAGTCAATGTCAAGTTGCATATTTACACCAAAGAACTTATACCGGTGATTGGCAGTGCAGTAGTCAAGGTGTCGTATGATGGTGTGGTTCATGATCTACCATTATGGATCGTTCCAGGAAATGGTCCAACGCTGTTCAGCAGGAATTGGCTTGAAAAAAATCAAATGGAATTGGAACGATATCAAAGCATTGTCATTCGTGTGCTCAAGTGCTGAGCAAGTTTCCCTCGCTATTTGAACTGGGCATCGGCAATTTCACAGAAGCCAAGGTGCAGATCCACCTGAACTCAAGTGCAAGACCTGTCCATCACAAAGCTCGGGCTGTTCTGTACATTATTATGGAGAAGGCCGAAATTGAGCTGGACAGATTCCAATGTGAAGGGGTCATATCACCGGTCAAATTTAACGAATGGGTAAGTCCCATTGTTCCTGTGTCAGGATTTGTGGAAACTACAAGATCACGATCAACTGATTTTCGAAACAAGATCAGTACCCGTTACCGAAGGCTGATGACCTGTTTGCAATGCTAGCCGTTGGAAGTCGTTCACTAAACTGGATCTGACGTCGGTCTATATGACACAGGAGCTCATCAACATGTCGAAAAAATTTACGTGCATCAACACTCATAAAGCACTGTTTATCTACATCAGGTGTCCTTTTGGAATTCGCTCGGCTGCAACCATATTTCAGAGGAACATGGAATGTCTACTGAAGTCCGTCCCTAGAACCATTGTGTTTCAAGATGACATTCTGGTCACAGGTCGTGACACTGCCGAACACCTGAACAACTTTGAAGAGATTCTACATCGTCTGGACAAAGTGGGATTCAGGCTGAAATGTTCGAACTGCATCTTCATGGCACCGGAAGTCGAATTTCTGGGGGAGGAAAATTGCTGCTGACGGCATCAGGCCTACAGACTCGAAAATCAAGGCCATCAAAAATGCACCCAGGCCTCAGAATGTGATGGAGCTGCATTCGTTCCTTGGTCTACTCAACTACTTCGATAATTTCTTACCTAGATTGAGCACTTTTTTAGAGCCACTGCACATGCTGCTCAGAAAAGGTGACAACTGGGTTTGGGTTGTGTCTCAAGATAGAGCTTTCAAGAAAGCTACAAATCTGCTTTGCTCTAACAAGTTGCTGGTACCTTATGATCCGTGTAAGCATCTAGTATTGCCCTGCGTGCTCCAACAAGCTAATGAGTCGGGTAAACTACAACCTGTAGCGTATGCTTCGAAAAGTTTGTCAAAGGCGGAAAGAGACTACAGCATGGTAGAAAAAGAAGCTTTAGCCTGCATGTATGGGGTTAAAAAGATACATCACTACCTGTTTGTTCTTTGTTTTGAACTCGAAACAGATCACAAGCCACTCATTTCATTGTTTTCGGAAAACAAAGATATCAATGCATCATCCCACATCCAGAGGTGGGCACTGACATTATCTGCCTATGATTATGTCATTCGCCATAAACCTGGCACTGAGAATTGTGCTGATGCACTGAGCCGTCTGCCTCTGCCCACACCGGAGGTGGAGATGCCACAACCTGCAGATCTACTGTTATTTATGGATGCTTTTGAGAAGGAACCCCTGTCACTGCTCAACAAGTTAGGACCTGGACCAGACAGGACCCGATTTTATCGATTGTAAAACATAGTGTCCTTAGTGGTGATTGGTCTGCTACACCTATGGAAATGTGTGATGAGACCAAACCTTGCAACCGTCGCAAAGACAAATTATCCATTCAGTCAGATTGTTTACTGTGAGGTAATCGTGTTGTTATGCCGAAGAAAGGCAGAGAAAAATTTGTACATGATCTACACAGCACTCATCCCGATATTGTCATGATGAAAGCCATTGCCAGGTCTCACGTATGGTGTCCTGGAATTGACTCTGATCTGGAATCATGTGTGCATCAGTGCAACACTTGCATGCAGCTAAGCAAAGTACCAGTGGAATCTCCGCTGAGTCTTTGGTCATGGCCATCCAAACCATGGTCGAGGATACACATCGACTTTGCGGGTTCTTTCCTGGGTAAGATGCTTTTCATGGTAGTGGATGCATATTCCAAATGGATAGAGTGTATAATCATGTCATCCAGTACATCCACAGCTACCACTGAGAGCCTTTGTTTCATGTTTGCTACTCATGGTCTGCCTGACATCATTGTGAGCAACAACGGATCTTGCTTCACAAGTCTGGAGTTTCAAGAGTTCATGAAACTCAATGGTATTAAACATGTGAGGTCAGCACCATTCAAACCTGCTTCTAATGGTCAAGCAGAACATGCTGTCCACACAATCAAGCAGCCATCAAGCAGAGTATGAAACGTGCAACTCAGTTCACTACAGACTCGCTTGTCATGCATATTGCTTAGTTACAGGACAAGACCCCACACACTTACCGGGGTCCCCCCTGTTGAACTATTAATGAAGAGAGGTCTCAAGACCAAGCTCTCTCTCGTGCAACCTGACTTGAACGATCGTGTTGAAAACAGACGTCAAAATCAGCAGTGGTATCATGATCGTGCTGCTGTGTCACGTGACATCTCTGTTAACGATCCTGTGTATGTGCTAAATTATGGTCAAGGTCCCAAGTAGGTCGTCGTACTGTTATGGCCAAGGAGGGTAACAGAGTATTTATTGTTAGGCTCACAAATGGGCAAACATGCAGGAAACATGTTGATCAGATAAAGCTGCGGCACATGGATGAACTGGAACAAGTTGAGGAAGATATGATCAGTGACCAACCAACCTATATTCTTTCATCAGAGGACTCCGCTGTCATCAATGAATCTGGACTTTCAATCTCTGACAGGGTCATTGCCACTCCCGTCAGATTGGCTACCCAGCCACTAGTCATAACTGACTCAACGCTCACCCAGAACTGGAGTTGAACTGAGACAATCAATTCGTGAGCGGAAAGCCCCGGATCATCTTGACTTGTAAAAAGACTGATACTAAGATCTTGAAGGATGATGTTGTCATGTATGTATGCTTGGGGTTACTAGCCACCAGGGGGAGCCACTTTCGGAGATCATTTGGCTGTACGCATGTGTGTGCGGGCCAGGTATATAAAGGAAGCCACCATGTAATGCGGGCACTTTGGGCCCGAATAAAGTTGAGCCAGGTTTGCACCAGAGTGAGTTTACCGTATTCAGTCTATCGAGTTATTACATACATAACACGTTCATCATAGGCAGTCGCTCGAAATCGAGGAAGACTTGCTTCTACTCTAAAAATGAGTTCTCAGGTGATTCTACAGTCCAATATGGGAATTGCAGTCTCTGTTACAGGTGGGACAGACAATCATTGAAGGAAATGGTGGGTGGGGAGTCTGGTTTGCCGTCTGCTCCTTCCACTGCCTGCGCTTGCTTTCTGCATGCTCTTGGCGAAGAGACTCGAGGCGCTCAGCGTCCTCCTGGATGCCCTTCCTCCACTTAGGGCACTTAAACAACTGATGACATCCTTGTTACTCAGCTAAAGGAAAAATCAACCCATTGGACAGGATCTACTCGACTGCTCACCTAATCTTGTTTCGGTTGATTTGCACCCAGAAGTGGAAACTTTCATTGACAATTGAGCTAGTTTAGCATTGTTAGAAATAATCTCTGGTCAGATTAAACCAATATGGTGGGTATATTGTGTTTAATCAGAGCTTAAGATGGAATATAACACATTAGTTATACAGCAAAAACATATGACCATGAAAAGTAGTTGATACCGATCCGATCGGACAGACGGTTGACACACGTGAGAAATTCTCTTCTTCCTTTTGTCTAAAGCTTCCTTCTCTCTCTCTGTTCCTTTTATGAGCCTCCTTCTCTCTCTTTTTCTCTCTCTTCCATCTGTGAATATAAGCTTTCGGTAGGTTACTTTTATTCTATTTTTAGGGGCGGGGCTGAACTGAGCGATTGACAAGATCTTTTGACCTATAGGAGTTCCCCTAAAAACTTGTTATCCAAGGTATTGAGTTCTTTATCTTGATTCTTGTGTCAAAGCCCGTCCTAAAGATGACTCATGATTTTGGCCACGTGTCCTTTTGACTATACTTTCTCAAAGATGCTTTCCTTTAGAATTCGTGTCTTATCGCTTTTGTCCGTATCCTTCTTTGATCTCATAACGCCCAAGCCCGAAACCTGTTCACCTCAGAGTGTTACCTCCTTTATGACGTAGCAGATGTTTACATTAACTTCCACAAACTTCCTTTCATTATCTTCACAAGTAATTCTGTTAAACTAACTTCAAATCCTACCTTAACATTATGCATATGCATAAACAAGGTTTAAGTCTTAACTTGAAAACAACAGATAATCGCTTAGCAACAGGGAGATTGTATACTATCCCCTCCATAAGAAACCAAAACATTAGCATTTCTAAGCATTTATCTGGTCCGAGGAGACTTTCCGTCTGCAATTCAAACATAACCATTTAAATACAGCATTTTTGCATCATAGTTTTAATCGCATAACCATATACATTTTTAGGCATTTTTAGTTTCTAACAGCATGGACCAAATTGCAGCATGGAGTAAAGTTCATGCATACCTAGAAAACTGACCAATAGCTCAAAAGTTCTGACACAGCTTCCAAAAAGCTGACATCTGGAGAATGGCTCTGATTATGAGCCTATGACGTGTGAAACCAAATAGCTACATGAGTTTTTTCAATTTAAGCTTTAGGCATACACAACATTCCCCTACATGCCCCTTGCCCTCCATGTCCCGTTCCCTTCATTGCTATCCTTGCGCTTTCTTGTTCTATCTCCTCCTCTCTTTTCTTCATTGCTATTGATTGTCCCCAGGTATTGCGTCTACCTGGGTCTAGCTGCCTGACTGGGCACTTCAATGGGTCTTTGGTTTTCCCAATATTTAGTGGGAGGAAATTTCTGCTTATCCAGTACTGGATGTTGGATGAGTAGTCTGACAATTTAGAGACAGTGGACAGGTTGGGAGAGGTGGTGGTGAGGTAGAGCTGGGTGTCGTCAGCAGACATGTGGAAACTAATGTTGTGTTTTCGGATGATGTTGCCGCGGGGCAGCAGGTAGATGAAAAATAGGAGAGTGCCAAGGATAGATCCTTGGGGGGATCCATCAGAGGTAACAATATGGGAGCGGGAAAATAAATTATTTTGATGGCTGAGATCACTGACATCAATGCTGGAGCAGTACTGAAGCCGCTGGCTGGTCCATTATCAATGAGGCCATAGCAGAACACAAAGATTGTATTTCCTTCAATTCTGAATGGAAAAAAGGAGGGAAGGACATGGAAGGGGATTTGTGGGAAAATTCTTTGTTTTTATTTGAAGTTATGCTCAGGATGTAGACAATACTGGCAAGGTTGGATTTATCGTTCCTCCTAAATTGCCCTGAGCTGAATAGCTTGATAGATGATTCTTAGTTGATGTACGAACAGCCGAGAAGCTCTTCATTGCTGACAGTGGCTGGAGAAAAGTGGTTTTTGTCACAGCAGGGGCATTAGTGATTACATTCTCACACTTCATCTCCTTATGCAGTCACAGCATGAATGTTGCTTCAGATTTTGTTCTGGTTTTGACTCGATCAATTGCATAACTGTTTGGTTATTCCCTCATCTGCTTGTTGCCTGCAAACGTTCTTACTTTTATTCAAACCTCTATTGAGCACCATCAGTTGCGTGCAACTTGAAAGTCACCTCAGTAATTTGTTCTGACCTGACAATGTGTAAACTGAACCAGGGTGAAATGCTGGCTCCTGCAGTTTTGAGAAACACAGTACACTGAACACTTAAAACTCACAGGCACATACCTTTGGCAATGAATATTTCAAACGTAGAGGTCAGATTTCATAGATGCCTTGTTGGCTCATATGCCATTTTGAGCCATGCAAAATATTTCTGCAATCTGCAAATTACCAATGTTGTTTAAAGCCACTGAAAGCAGACTGGCATCCAAATGACGAGGTTTCAAACTGATTGCAAACATGCACCACTTTCATTAAAACAGCTTAAAACAGTTATAATATCAGCGCTTGTCAGTTTGGCTCAGTTGATAGCACTTTTGTCTTTGAGTCAGAAAGTTATAGGTCAACAACTTTCAACTTCGGTAGGGGCATAAAACGGGCAGGATCCTATTGGCAGGCTGTTATATACCCTGGCCAATTAAGTCAAGGATGGCTGATCCACTATGTCCTGTATTACGACCCCACTGACGCTGAAAGTTCCACCCATGGATTTAAGCCCCACTCCTGGACTTGAGCATGTAATCTAGGATGACACTCCAGTGCAGTATTGAGGGAGTGCTGCATTGTTGCAGGTAGTCCCTTAATTAAACTGAAGCCGCAACGGCACTGGAGCTTGTGGCACTATTTTGATGAAGAATGGCAAGTTCCCCTCATGTTTATCTGATTACATTTCACCTTCAAAACATCAGCACCAAAAACAGATTAACTGTTCATTCATCTCATTACTGTCTGTAGAATCATATTTACCTCCATAACAACAGTGACTGCTCTTGAAAATGATTCATTGCATGTGAAGTGCTTTTAAGGCATCAAGTCTTTCTTTCTGTGTGCCAGGAAAACTGGAAAATGATTGTATTGTTCACACCACTAACAGTGTTAACCTGCTGGGAGATAGGACAGAGATATTGAATATTATAACAATGCACATTTGGGTACAAAAATATGGCATAAGAACAAATTGAACATTATAACAGCAAAGATGGATATTTATAGACCTAGTGCTGGACTTTCATCGAGTGACATTGAGTCTACAGCAAAGAAACAAGCCATTCGACCAAAATGAACTATTCCAGCATTTATGCTCCACACGAGCCTCCTCCCACCCCTCTTCATCTAACTCTATCAGGAAACCCTTCTATTCCTTTCGCCCCGATGTGCTTATCAAGCTTCCCCTTAAATGCATCTATACTATTTATCTCAACTGGTCCCTGTGATAGCGTGTTCCACATTCTCACAATCTTTGGATAAAGAAGTTCCTCCTGAATTCCCTATCGGATTTATTAGTGACCAACTTACATTTATGGCTGATAGTTTTTGATGCCCCCGTAAGTGGAAACATCTTCTCTACATCTAACCTATCAAACCCCTCTATCTAGACACCTCTCAGCCTTGTCTTTTCTAGAGAAAAGAGCCCCAGCCTGTTCAGTCTTTCCTGGTAGTTATAACCTTTCAGTTCTTTCCTTCTCTAAATGCCTGTTTTGAGGTGTTTTTTGTGGCACCAAAAAGAGAAAAATATGACGGTGTGTCTTAATGCCACATTCTCACCTCAACAAATGAGCACCAGAATTTTTATCCCAGAAAACTACCATTTACCATTACCATCTGCCCCCAATTTGCCCCATCACATGTGTTATATATATAAACCTGTAAATACCTTGTTTAACCACCAGAGGGCTCATCCCTTGGAGTCCCAAGGGATCCCACAATCCCTTGGGAGCACCTGTACATAAGGAGGCCTCACAGGCTGGAGAGGCACTCTGGAGACCTGTAATAAAGGACTGCGGTCATACCTTACTTTGAGCGCATAATATCTGGTCAGACTCTTTATTCAATACATAACAACATGTAAATAGGATGGGTTGGTATGGTCAAGTTTTCCTGCAAGTTGCCCCAATTAGCATCCCGAACCCAATGGCAAGAAATAACACCACTGTGGTATATCTGAGGTGATACAGCACAGAAGAGGCCATTGTTTGAGAGCTTTATTATATATTATCTGCAGAGTTATTCAGACAGTAATTCTGTGGCTTTTTGGGTTCAGTAGTTTCACTGAAGAGGTAGCTGCCATTTATAGTATATTGTGGGAAAATTAATATTTAGGAGTGGATTTCCTTAGGAATTCCCTGTCTTCCTGTGTTACGAAGAGGAGGATAAGACTGAAAGAGGCTAGTTTAGAGGAATGTGGAGAAGAGGCATCACAGAAGATACTTGTTTCCAATGTATCAAAACCCACCGCGCAGAGTTTAAATATTGATGCACTTGTACAATTTTTATACAGCACCCACAGAAGCACATATTGATATAATGGGGAAGATTTGCAATGTCAGCTGTGGCTCAGTGGGTAGCACACTCGCCTCTGAGTCAGAGGGTTGTGGATTCAAGTCCCACTCCAAGGACTTGAGCACGTAAATCTAGGCTGATACTCCAGTGCAGTGCTGAGCGAGTGCTGCACTGTCGGAGGTGCTGTCTTTTGGATAAGACGTTAAACCTGCATCTCAGGTGGACGTAAACGATCCCATGGCACTATTTCGAAGAAGAGCAGGGGAGTTATCCCTGATGTCCTGGCAAATATTTATCCTTCAATCAACATAACAAAAAACAGATTATCTGGTCATTATCACATTGCTGTTTATGGGAGCTTGCTGTGTGCAAACTGGCTGCCGCGTTTCCCACATTACAACAGTGACTACACTCCAAAAGTACTTCATTGGCTGTAAAGCGCTTTGAGATGTCCGGTGGTCATGAAAGGCGCTTTATAAATTCTAGTCTTGCTTTCTTTACATCTTCACTACCTAAGCAGTAAACTGGCAGAGACGATCGTCCCTCCACTATAGAACCTGCCAGATTTTTATTCCATTGAAATAAATGGAATTAAAATCGGGTGGATTCTATAAAGGGCGGGTGAACTATTCGACAGATTACCAACCCAGGGGGTGAACGTGAAAATCTACCCCACTCAGTCTGTTTGTATAATGGTTTCTGATGTTTCAGGATTCCATTTTTGATCAACTCAGAAGTTTCTGGTTGCACATACATTTGGCGAAATTAAATGAAACAGACAAGTAAGTCAGCATGCTCTATGACAAGCCTCTTCACCCAAGCCCATATCCCCTACCTTAACCACATCATCATAGGCAGTCCCTCGGAATTGAGGAAGACTTGCTTCCACTCTAAAAATGAGTCCTTAGGTGGCTGAGCAGTCCAATACGAGAACCACAGTCCCTGTCACAGGTGGGATTGACAGTCATTGAGGGAAAGGGAGGGTGGGACTGGTTTGCTGCAAGCTCTTTCCGCTGCCGGCGCTTGATTTCTGCATGCTCTCGGTGATGAGACTCGAGGTGCTCAACACCCACCCGGATGCACTTCCTCCACTTAGAGCGGTCTTTGGCCAGGGACTCCCTGGTGTCAGTGGGGATGTTGCACTTTATCAGGGAGGCTTTGAGGGTGCCCTTGTAGCGTTTCCTCTGCCCACCTTGGCTTGTTTGTCGTGAAGGAGTTCCTCGTAGAGCGCTTGTTTTGGGAGTCTCGTGTCTGGCATGCGAATAATGTGCACATAATGACAATGTGCTTATACAAAATTGTTCCCTTCAATGTACTGGTGAGTAAATATGATACTGAGCTGGAAAGACCAGGCAAGTCTCATTCTGTGTTGCTGACCAGGCAGAGGAAGGGCAGCATTGATGTACTACAACCGACACATTGATGTTGAGTCCCTGAGCTTGGGAAGGGAAAATGTAACAGGGCAGTTTGGGCTGCTGTCTGCTTTGACCTTTACAGATGAGCATAGTTTAAATGAGTACAGACTTCCTCTTCGTACATTGCTTAATGCGCTGCAGAATGAAAGCATTAAATACCTTATGGGGAGATCAGGGCAGTGGTTGTTGCTTTTGGATAGAATTAGTCTTCTCCACTTGTGAGGTTATCCACTTTGGTGGTAAAAACAGAGAGACAGACTATTATCTGAATGGTAACAGATTAGGAAAAGGGGAGGTGCAACGAGACCTGGGTGTCATGGTACATCAGTCATTGAAGGTTGGCATGCAGGTACAGCAGGCGGTTAAGAAAGCAAATGGCATGTTGGCCTTCATAGCGAGGGGATTTGAGTACAGGAGCAGGGAGGTATTACTACAGTTGTACAGGGCCTTGGTGAGGCCACACCTGGAGTATTGTATACAGTTTTGGTCTCCTAACTTGAGGAAGGACATTCTTGCTATTGAGGGAGTGCAGCGAAGGTTCACCAGACTGATTCCCGGGATGGCGGGACTGATCTATCAAGAAAGACTGGATCAACTGGGCTTGTATTCGCTGCAGTTCAGAAGAATGAGAGGGGATCTCATAGAAATGTTTAAAATTCTGATGGGTTCAGACAGGTTAGATGCAGGAAGAATGTTCCCAATGTTGGGGAAGTCCAGAACCAGGGGTCACAGTCTAAGGATAAAGGGTAAGCCATTTAGGACCGAGATGAGGAGAAACTTCTTCACCCAGAGAGTGGTGAACCTGTGGAATTCTCTACCACAGAAAGTTGTTGAGGCCAATTCATTAAATATATTCAAAAAGGAGTTAGATGAAGTCCTTACTACTCGGGGGAATCAAGGGGTATGGCGAGAAAGCAGGAATGGGGTACTGAAGTTTCATGTTCAGCCATGAACTCATTGAATGGCGGTGCAGGCTTGAAGGGCTGAATGGCCTACTCCTGCACCTATTTTCTATGTTTCTATGTTTCCCTGAAATTGGGTAAGACACCTGGGGGTGGGTGCTTTTTAATGAAGCATCCCAAAGCGGTGTGCTTCTTCTGCCATCATTTCAAATCCTCTCTTGTTCCAGACCATCACAAAAACGATTGCCTTCTCTCCATCTGCAGCCTTTATTAGGCATTAACCCCATGATGCTGACTTTGTGTATTTGGACTACGTGATTTTGCCAGCTCCAGTAATCTGCAGTTTAAAAAAAAGAGTGAATATTAATTCTCTTTGTGTCATTAATCACTTGTTGTCCTCCCATGTCACCATTTCTTTGGCTTGTTGACCCTTACATCCGCTTCATCTCCACTGTACCATGGCATTGCTTGTCTTATTATATACGGCTGAACATTAGACTCATCAACTCCCACCACCCCTCACCAATACACATGCAAGCAGAAATGTAAAGCCTTTGATCATCGATGTCTGTGGGAAATTCCTAAGTGATAGAACCAGGTGATCAATCATTTGAAGTAGACTAATTAACTAATAAGGTAATTCTCCTGGGTGACAGAATGAAGCTTCCAGCTGTTTTAATTATCTCACAAGACCACCTACCGACCAGTAAGCCTTTATCTGCTGCATCCCATGGGAATGGTGACATCCCTTAGCCAAGCTAAGAGAAATTGAGTGCATATCAAGACAGATCTCCACCTCTATGATCTTGGAATCATTGCTGTCCTATGTTACGCAGTCAAATAAAAGCTTGGCAGGCAATAATGCAGCCTGTGCCTGCAACTCTGCCAGTACGTATATTAACTGTCATCCAATGATCCTCTTCTACAGAAATCCAATATCAGACCTCTGTAGCAGGAAAACAGATTGAGTGAAGGCAGTTTAAAATAATCACACAAAAGAAAAAGAAAATATATAAACCTCACTAAATTCAGTCAAATTGAACTTTGTTGATATCTGGAATTTGCTTCCGAGTCCAGATGTGGGCTTCATTATTAAGTACAGTTAGAACCATTCCTCTAATATACAAGTCTTGTTATAACAATTACATTTTTTGTCTGCCCAACTCACTATGGGCTTCAGTAATATTTCAGATTGTAATATCTTTTTGAAAATGTTTTGTCGCCCGATACTCCTGTGAAGCACTTTGGGATGCTTTACTATTTTAAAGGTGCTATATAAATACATACAATTTGTTGCTGTTGTTGAAAATGTGCTTAATATAATATATTTTGTCCTAATAGAAGTACTTTGAAATAATGTTAGTGTGTCTCTCAATACATATTCCTATTGCCAATCAGGCTTCTTTTAAAAAGAGCTCAAATAGAAATCCACGTGTAGAGAAATTTGAAGCCGTTCCCTATCTATCCTGAAGTCAGTGACTCATGTTAGGGTATAGATCCAGTGTGCCAAAAGCCCTCCGGCATCACATTCAGATGTACTTTCTTCACTGGAGCGTCTGAATAGTGTGAACAGGCTATTTGATCTGGCAGGGCAATAGCAGCTGAACGTAATCTTGTCCTCGTTTGATATCCACACACAAGCACTTTCCAAATGAGATGGGGAGGGGGGCGGTGGGTGATGGGGTGTGGGTGGAGGGCCACTGGATAATAATCAGTAATGTTAACTGATTTATTTTGTCCAAATGCGGCAATCGACTGCCACCTTGGCTGTGATCAGTTAACTCAACAAAGACCTATGATTGAACCTTAGACCTGACTTAACTGTATTGTTCAGCGACTTGTGCCATTTTGACAAATAGCTTTTCTCTTTCCATGTTCACAATATGTTCTTTAAGGTGGTCCTATTGTAGCACAAGGAACAAGGTTTACATATGTCACAACAACATTTGTGTCCTATTCTCGTGTAGCTGCTAAACTCAAAATAGTAGGGGAAAAAATACTGCCCTTCACATTTCAAACAAAAAGTTTGCTTGTGCTGGGGGTATTAGTAAGATTTAAGGGACACATTTTGCCCCTGTAATTTAGTCATTAATTGCATTAATTTAACTACATGGAGAAAGTATTTCCCCAAAATAATATTACTGCACACAACACATATCTTCAGGCAAGTGTCAGCTGTGGTTCAATTGGTAGCACTCTCGCCTCTGAGTCCGAAGATTGTGGGTCCAACCGAGGCCCTGTCTGCCCTCTCAAGTGGACCTAAAAGATTCCATGGCAATATTTCAAAGAAGAGCAGGGGAGTTATCCCCAGTGTCCTGGCCAATATTTATCCCTCACCCAACATCACAAAAGAAAGATAATCCGGTCATTGCTGTTTGTGGGAGCTTGCTGTGCGCAAATTGGCTGCCACGCTTCCTACATTACAACAATGATACGCTGGGGAGGCCACATTGTTCGCATGCCAGACACAAGACTCCCAAAGCAAGCGCTCTACAAGGAATTCCTTCACGGCAAACGAGCCAAAGGTGGGCAGAGGAAACGTTATAAGGACACCCTCAAAACCTCCCTGATAAAGTGCAACATCCCCACTGACACCTGGGAGTCCCTGGCCAAAGACCGTCCTAAGTGGAGGAAGTGCATCCGGGAGGGCGCTGAGCACCTCGAGTCTCGTCACCGAAAGCAGACAAAATCAAGCGCAGGCAGCGAAAAGCGCGTGCGGCAAACCAGTCCCACCCACCCTTACCCTCAACGACTATCTGTCACACCTGTGACAGGTACTGTGGTTCTCGTATTGGACTGTTCAGCCATCTAAGGATTCATTTTTAGAGTGGAAGCAAGTCTTCCTCGATTCTGAGGGACTGCCTATGAAGATGATTATACTTCAAAAGAAGTTCATTGGCTGTAAAGGGCTTTGGGATGTCCTGAGGTCATGAATGTCATTATATAAATGCAAGTCTATCTATTCTTTCTTCATGCATATTTTTATGACCTGAAAATGTGAGAATAGGACTTGTGCAGTCGTTTTGCCAATTGGACGATGTAAAGGTCACTGTTGTGACTTGTACATCAGTTAAAGCAATCCATGGATTTTATGCTATTCCCTTATTACCATAGCCTATAACTGCCCTTTTTCGAGTGAGGAACAATGCAGGGTAACATTTTTGTAATGTCTGGGTTTTCAGAAATTATCCTAACAGTGACCCATTCAAGGTTCTTGTTTCCTTGCAAAACATCTGAACTAAATATTGTTTTCTGTTATTATAGGAAACTATTTCCTCAAAATGTTTAGGTTAATGACCCTCTTCAGTGGCTGTTTGTAAGGATTCAGAGATTCTCAGCACAGCAAAAGCTCTGATTATTATGAGAGTATCTATGAATGTTGTTTTTTTCCTCTGTTAATTATTAATAATTATTTTTGAATTTACCAAAGTTCTTATTCAGCTGAGCTTCATCTATTTCTTGTACATTTTATTTACAGGATGGTGTGAAATTCCATTAATGGAACCATAAAATAAACTTACAGTGCAAACATAAAATTGGTTAGTCAAGTTTGTTTAAGCCATCTGCGTCTAAGTTTGAACAGGAGGGAAGGTTAAACAGAATTAATCTCCATCAGAGGCAAGTCCACATTTAATATGTCGGATTTTAAAGCATTATTGGACAATATTAATGATATTTTGTTCATGATTAAACTCTGTCCATCCAAGTCATACATATCTTTCCTCCTTTAAGATGCTCTATAAAACCTATCTCTTTGACCAAGCTTTTGTTCACCTGCCCTAGTATCCCCTTTTGTGGCTCGGTGTCACATTTTATTTGATAATGCTCCTGAGAAGCGCCTTAGGACCTTTTACTACGTGAAAGACATTACACAAATACAAGTTGTTTTGTTGCTGTAATTCTTTCCATCTCTCCTTCTGCGGACTTTAGCTGGCGCTCCGGACCCGAGCCGTTTATTTCTTTTTCCACTATTTTCTCCCCCTTTTCCACTCTATTTTCTCCCCCTTTTCCTTTTCTTCATATCCCTCCCTGACCGCTCTCTCCTGTCATCATGCTTCCTTTCAGCTCTTCTTGCTCGGATACTCTGCTCTACACCAGTCCTTTATTATTCTTCGACCTTCTTACTCTTCTGCCACCATCCCAGGCTTGACTCCGTCTTAGATAAGCCTCCCCGTCCAACTCACCCTTCCCAGCGCTGACCTTGTGGATGCTGGTAGTGGGTTAGCCATCACTGACCCTCTCCACATCTCCCTCCAGAATGTCTCTTCACTTGCAAACAAGGCTCTTGCCATCCATGAGCTTATTGTGGATGATTGCATCAACATCATGGCCCTGACGGAAACTTGGCTGAGGGGTGATGACACCTTACCCCTAAATGAAGCCTCCTCGCTTGGCTATACCTTCCACCATTTGCCCCGCCCAGACCACCGTGGTGGTGGTGTGACCCTCATCAGGAAATCACACCTTGGTCTGTCCCCCTACTCCTCCGGAACTTTCTCCTCCTTTGAGCATCACACCTTATTCCACCCCTCTCACCTCTCATTTAGAATTCTTGTTCTCTACCACTCACCCAAGTACCATAAAAAATTTTATTACCGAGATAGCTTCACTGCTTTCCTCCCTCAGCCTCTGCATTGAGCATCTTCTCACCCTCGGTGATTTCAACCTCCATCTCAATTCATCATGCCCTCTCTCCTCTGAGCTCACTAGCCACCTATCCTCCCTTAATCTCTCCCTCCATGTAAACTCCGCAACCCATATTCACGGCCAGCCCCTCGAGCTTGCCATCTCTCGTGGCCTTGCTGCTCCCATTGTGTCACTCACAGATAAGGCCATCTCTGACTACTTCCTTGTCTCTGTACCCTCCTACACTCCCTATCTCTATACCCTCCTACAGCTCTGTGCTCCTCCAATTCTGGCCTCTTGTGCACCTCCAATTTCCATCGCCTCACCATTGGTGACCATGTCTTCAGCTGCCTAGTCCTAAACTCTGGAATTCCCTCCCTAGACCTCTCCGCCTATCTACCTCTCATTAAGATGCTACTTTAAATAAACCTACCTTTTTGAGCTAGCTTTTGGTTACCTGTCCTAATATCTCCTTACGTGGCTTGGTGTTAAATTGTGTCTGTTAACGCTCCTGTGAAGTGCCTTGGGACATTTTACTACATCAAAGACACTACAAAAATGCAAGTTGTTGTTATTAACCTTATGTACCTACCACCAAACCTACCACCAAGCTCATGGTCTACAGGGCTGTAGTAATTCTCGCCCTCCTGTATGGATCAGAGGCATGGACGACTGACAGAAGACACATCAAGTCGCTGGAGATATATCACCAATGATGTCTCCTCAAGATCCGGCACAACCCCTGGGAGGACAGACGCACCAACATCAGTGTCCTCACCCAGGCTAACATCCCCAGTATTGAAGCACTAACCACACTCGATCAGCTTCGCTGGGCAGGTCACTTAGTTCACATGCCAGACACGAGACTCCCTAAGCAACTGCTCTATGCTGAGCTCCTTCATGGCAAATGAGCCAAAGGTGGGCAGTGGAAACGTTACAAGGACAGCCTCAAAGCCTCCCTGGTGAAGTGCGACATCACCACTGATGCCTGGGAGACCCTGGCCGAAGACCACCCTAAGTGGAGAAAATGCATCCTGGAGGGCGATGAGCTCTTCGAATCTCAACGGTGTGAGTGTGAAGAGGTCAGGCGCAGGCAGCGGAAGGAGCGTGTGGTAAATCAGTGCCACCCCCCCCTTCCCCCGACGAATATCTGTCCCACTTGTGACAGGGTCTGTGGCTCTCGTGTTGGACTGTTCAGCTACCAAAGAACTCACTTTAGGAGTGGAAGCAAGTCTTCCTCGATTCCAAGGGACTGTCTATGATGATGTATTTATTGTGTTCTAATTTTTATTTTGGCATGGTTGAATACAGCAAAAACTTTATTTGGTAGAATATGATTGGTTGTTTTTATGACTGAATCAATCATAAAATGATACTACAGAAATGGTTCTAATAAGAACATAAGAAATAGGAGCAGGAGTAGGCCATATGGCCCCTCGAGCCTGCTCCGCCATTTAATAAAATCATGGCTGATCCGATCATGGACTCAGGTCCACATCCCTGCTCGCTCCCCAATAAGAATCTGGGATCTCTTTGGTCTCGAGTTACATGGTTCTGGGATCTGATTTGCTGAAAGGGTAATGTGCTGGATGAGAGAATTCTGGGATGTTATTGGTTGATTTTATATTCTGACTGGCTGAAAAGATTCTACATCTCCACAACATTATAGGGCCGAAATTCAGGGTCTCGGTAAGACCCGTTACTCCCCATTTGCGGCAGCCATGCGCCGGAATCCCATGGCCGCCATTTTGCGGTCAACTGGTAGCCCCGACCCAAATTCAGGTCGGGGATTTTTGTGCCTTTTCCCAATTCCGCCCTGCTGCTGATGACCACCGCAAACACATCATCAAAACGCGCACAGCTGCTCTCCCTCACCTGCATAATACTGTGCCTCAAATTTGGTGGAACATACCGTTTCCCTGCTACACGGTGCCCCCAACAGCTTTCTCTGTCAGTGCACCTTCTCACTTTGTGCGGTCCGGCACCATGGTGGCCCTTCAAGGGGAGGGGCCACTGCCCCGGCCGCCATGTCTTTATTTTTGCCGGCCGACTTCCCGATCGGCAACCTGGCATCCCCTCCTGGGTGCCAGGCCGCTGGCCCGGCCAAAACCCTCCCTGGTGGCCCAGTGGCCGAAGATAATGAATGCCTGATTCTCTCTCCTTTAACGGAGGGAAGAGATGTGGTGAAGCACACGCGCTGTGACATCACCACGACTCCACCGCTGAGTGACAGCGGCGGAGTCCCGATCCCGCCCTAACTTCCGCCCCTCAGCTTGACTCACCGCCTCATTTCTACCCCCACCATGACCAACTTCCGATCCAACTTTAAAAAAACGGCAAAGTTACGAAAGTTGACTGCAAGGCCGCCTCAACTAACCCGGCGGAAAAAACTTCAAGAAAAAGATAGGTCCACCAGCTTTCTGGCAGCCCTAAAATTCAGCCCCTGTATCTCACGGACATATATTTACATATTTTAATAATATAAATATTAAGGTTTAAGAGTAACATGCTAATTACCTTAGCTATGTGACATCCTTTAATTGAAATAAGTATGTCATCAGTTGAACAACTGTTTCCCCCTGTATCATTGTTATGGTAATAGTATCGGCTTCATGTAGAGCACAAGTTATGCAATACATGTTTCAGTGTTTAATGAAGAAATGTTGTGGAAGTCATCCATTCAAAAGTATAAATGATATTAATGATAGCTTTAAAGGAGGAACATTAAAATGGCAAATAATTATTTGTGAATAAAAGAATAAGAGACGCTTGGATTAGATCTTCCAGTTTTAAGGATAAGATGGTCAAATAGAATCACAGAATGATACAGCACAGAAGGAGGCCATTTGGGCCACTGTGCCTGTGCCAACTCTTTGAAAGAGCTATCCAATTAGTTCCACCCCTATGGGGCTCTTTCCGCATAGCTCTGTAAAATATTCCCCTTCACGTATTTATACAATTGGAAAGTTATTGTTGAATCTGATTGTACCACTCTTTCAGAGTGCATTCCAGAACACAACAACTAGCCGTGTATTTTTTTTTCCTCACGTAGCCTCCAGTTCTTTTGCCAATTACCTTAAATCTGTGTCCTCTGGTTACTGACCCTTCTGTCGCTGTACAAGATTTACTGTCAAAATCCTTCATGATTTTGAACACCTCTATCAAATCTCCACTTAACCTTCTCTGCTCGAAGGAGAACAACCCCGGATCCTCTAGTTTCTCCAAATAACTGAAGTCCTTCATCCTTGAAATCCTTCCTAAAGTATGGTGCCGAGACTTGGCCACAATACTCAAGCTGGGGCCGAACCGATTGAATACATCATTTTACTGCTAACTCACATATCCCTTGTTTGTTATTGTGATTACATGAATAATACAGCATACTGTTGGAAAGGTTCATGTTTATAATTTGCCCCACTGACTGAGAAATCCCTGAGCCAGCTGGCTATAGATAAGAAAGATCCTGATGAGTAATTACGTGACTAGCTAATTGAGAACTAACCTTGGCATTCTGCTGGTATGATGACTAAACATTACGACTTTGCCAAAGCCTCAGTAAAATACTAAGAATAACTGAATTGAGCTGTGATTGAAAATATTAGCAAATGCAGTTACTTACGCTGGAAAAATAAACTCAAAGGAGTTTTATTAATGTTCATTGCAGATTAAGAATGTAATTTTAAATCTGTGTGCAATTACATTGTTAATTATGGGATCATGATGTAATATGGTGTCTATTTTTCTCCATTTGTTAACTTCTGGTGGAAAAAATGGATGAGAGTATAATGCAGTGGTTTCATGCATTATACTCACATTTACTTTCTCGCTAAGATTAATGAATGCATTGTGAAAAAGGTAACCGCTTCCTTACTAAATACTTGCAAGTTTTAATAATGGATTCCATTACTGCAATCATGGCTATATCATCCAGGGCTTTGGTTTTAAAAGGGGAATACGATACAAATTGTAAAACCGTAATCTCAATTCATCTTTCTCTATTTTAAGAAATAAAGAAGTTTGTACTTTTCAGCTTTTGAAACTCCATATTGAGTCTGGACATTATCCAGGATAGAAACCATTAATGGTAATTGTACACAGGAGCATAGAACAACTCGGGCATTACTGTTATTCTCTTTGTGGTATATTCAGCAAGTCAAACATCTGTACTACTTTGTTAGTTATGGATATGCAATGAAATGCCATGGAATGGCAACGGTATCACTAACAATTAATTGTGCAATTAGCAGATTATTATTAGATAATTGAACCGTTATTCAAGGAATACTTTCCCCCAACACACTCTGCCAGTGTTCACAGCAGATACTTTTCATCAGCAGATTTTCGCCTTCTGCGAACTGAAATGGGCAAATTTGTGTGTGAAGTGAATACATGAAAGCAGAAACCACACAGGCAGTAACGAATAGCACAACTCTTGAGTTGCATAATCCTTCAATTGCTACAAAAGCATAAGTGTTCCAAAGTTTTCATTATTCTTTGCAGAATTTTTTAACTGAGATCTGGTAAAATATTTTGTGAGCAATAATTCCCATGGAGCCTCTCTTTATCATCTCAGCATGGAAGTCGGTAGTCAAAACAGGATGTTGCGGTCCTCAGAAAAAAATCCCAGCTCATACGCAATTTTCTCGAATACCAAAGACAGATTGCAAAAGACATTATACAAAGTATTGGCAAGGCAGAATAATGGCCGAGCCCATTCACATTGTTGATGTCTTGCACCTGCCGCATTGTAGCCAATGAATATTGGAATTTCAAAAAGAATGATATTTTCTTGATGGCTCCAGGTTGAGACATACGTGCCCCTGAAATTTGGTGGTGGTGGGGGGGGTGGGTTGGTGGTGAGACTCCTGTCCGCCTGCAGTTGAAGATGGAGACCCCATACCAAATCGCAGGGACTGAGTCATTTAAATGGACTGGAGTGGGTGTATTCCACCTGCAAAAGCGATTAAAAGGTGTTAGCATCCAGCCACTGGCCGATGTCGGAATTTTATCCAACCCCTCCAATACGGGAATCCCAAGGCCTTTCCTGGCTTGAATAAAAGCAGGGAATAAGTTCACCTTTTGATCCTGAGCACGATTTTCAGGCTTCTTACAGGTAATTGATTCTCTCTGGAATCACTTATCTTCCTCAAGAGCTACTGGGGCCTTTTCTGGGATTTCAGCTGGCCGAGTTCCACTGAGGCTTTTGAAGGGTGGGATTTCTCTTGATGTGTTCGGTTGGGTGGTGGGGGGTGGGCGCATTGCGCGGAAGATCTGCCTTCTTCCCCACATTACAAACATTTAAAGTGGCACTGCAATGGAGTGGAACCCAATGGAATTGGTGACTCCTCCTGGGCATATATTCTGCTTTCTGCCTTCTTCAAGCATTTTAGTAATTAGTTTTGGGGCAAATAATTATTTGTGTCTGCCAAAACTATTTGCAGTCGATCACATTATCCAGTCTACCTAGAGTAGTATAAACAAATATAACACAGAAATGTCCAATTTGAGGTATGATGGAGGTCTGCATTCATCACCAACTGCTGCATTGCATGCGATTTGTCAAAACACCATTGTTGGGCTATTTTTAAATCATTGTTAATTCCATAATAGTATTTGATATTAAGAAATTTATAAAAGAGGAGCAGTTTTATTCCTGCCGATTTATCCGTGTTAACACTTTCTAAAGTATCCATTTTAATAGTAAATGGTAATGCTTTATTGACAAAAAACCTCCAATAGAAAATGAATGATAGTCATTTTTTCTAATGTGTCAAGAGAAAAATACAAGGCAAGAGAGACTAAGGGCTCAAAATTGGCCCCTGTCGATTTTTGGTGCACTCACCCGAGGTGCGCCGCTTTTCCACGACTCCAATCGCGCCGAAAATCTTCCTCCCGATTTTGGCCGCTGTCCGGCCTCTCCTCGGTGGTGGCATAATGTGGCCAGTGGATTTGGAGGCGGAGCCAGTGTCCCGGTGCTGAAAACAGTGCTGGGACGTCTGCACACTCGCGTTCGAGTGTACGTGCCAGCGCAGTAGCTCCCCCCCTGCTCCTGCAGCCTGTGTGAGAGGGACCCGATGCTCACAGTTGCTGCCCCTATCCCTGGCCGAGTGGTCTCCCGCATCGGCCCGCTGTGTAAGTAGCTGCTTGTGTTCGTGGTTTAAACTACTGTGGTTAAGATGGCCAGGGTCAGGAAGAGTAGTGTTAAATAACTTTTAATTAAGCCTTGCTGGGGTTGAGTAGAAAGTTTAATCATTGAATAAGGGTGCTTTTTGGTCCAATTTTTTCATTTCAGGTTTGGTCAGGTGGGACCTCTTATAATAGTGAAGCAAGAGGCGATGTTTTTGGTAAACAGGTGGAGTTTATGTTTGCTGAGTTCTTTTATTTTATTTGCATAAAACTTTGTAAGTGCAGGCCCTCTCCACTTCCTTCTATTGTTTATTGGTTATTGAAAGCTTATTACTTTTTGTGCTTTGTTTAGTGCTTTGTAAGTTTTGGTGTTTTAGAATGTACTAACCTGCGCCGATTTCTTAACTCTCCGCAAGAGTTTTCTGAAGTGGCCACATACACTGGCCTAAGTAGATTTGGAGTAACTATTAGCTGGCCAAAGTTGCCTAAATGACCAAAACTGGCGTAGGTGACTGGGAACGCCCCCTTTTGAGAGAAAAAAAAACTAAACTAAAAAAATCGTAACTAACTCAGTTGCTCTGGAGCAAGTTTATTGGGGAAAGTGGGGATTTTTAATTTACACCTGAAAAATCAAGTTACTCCAAAAAAAATGGAGCAACTCCTGGCCAATTTTGAGCCCATTATAACTAAGATATATGCCCAAAGGTGCAAGGGGTTATGACTCTTTTGTTTTGACAGATCATTGTACAGCAGACTAAATAATGATCTACAGAGGTTATGACTTTCTTCCTCAATTTTGACTTTTTTCCTCTTGTAGAATTTTGATAATTCACAGTAATAAGTCATTTTATATTTTACAAGATGAAGCATGCCTTGCTAATATTTTTAACAGCATCTGAAAACTTTCTACAGCAGTTTCATTGTAATTGAAAATGGGGTCAAATAGAGTTTACATTTTAAGGCTACATAGATGTGTTGTGTGGGTTACCATGCTGTCCATAGTACCAGAAGAAATCTGAAAATAATGTTACCATCCTATGCAATGCACTGGCAAGGGTAGCCTGACAAATTGCCTGCTTTCACATCTCCTGTTTATACTCGCATTCCAACCTTTTGTTGGCTGTGATCAGGGAAACCAAGAGCTCCAGGGAGCACCAAGGTTTGCAACCCAAAAAGTGTGCATCTGATTCTGGTGATCATTTGCGATTGGAGGAAACCCCGGCAAACTCTGTCTTATCTCTACTCAAGATCATGTTTGCTTATGTGCAGCAGTGTAATTTTCCTACCGACCTGAACTGGGATTTTACTAGTTCTTCACTGCTGCTGTTTGTAGCATATTGCACATAGACAGGGTGATCAATGAAATCCTGCAAAATACAAAGTTGATATTATAACCACAAAACCCCTGAAGCTGTAGATGTTGAGGATTATGGGATCCTAGCATCATAAACTCATTTTTTACAATTCTTAACAATCTACACCCAAAGCAAATGAGTTGATATACCCCATAAATAGGACAGTTTTCTTGCTAGCTTTCTTCGCTACCCTGAGATTCCACCCTTTCCCTGACTGCGATTGGCTCCTAATAAGTCCCCCCTTACAAATTACCTTAGTGACGGTCACCTGTCTCACCTTGCGGTAAAATCGGACCCTCGAGAGTTTCTAGCTGTAGCAAAGCAGTATTTTCTTTTTCACAATTACCAAAGGATCAGCCTTTTGCTTTGTGCAGATTGATAGGTTCACCGTTGAAGTTTCTACAAGGTGTGGCGAAAGTCACGGTAAATGCACTGGGGGGTCATTTTAACTTTTGGTGATAGTCTAAAATGGGCAATATTAGATCTGTCACCCGTTCTACATCATTGCCAATTTTCTTTTCTGTTGTAGCGAATGGAACAGAAAATCGTCAGAGGTGTGTAAACAGGTGATAGATCCGATATCACCCATTTTACGCCATCGGCAACAATTAAAATTACCCCCAGTGTCCCCAAATTTTGGTGTTCAAAACATATGGGGGTAGAAATTCAGCGCCGCCCGAAAGGGGTCAAATCCATCGCTTCTGATCTGTTTTCACCACCGCTAAGGATGAGGTGGCCTCTTGCGCAAAATTCAGCTCTTTGTCATTTTTTTTGGAGCGGAGCGGAAGTCGGTCATAATGGGGGTGGAAGTGCGGTGGTGAGCACACTCGAGGGGCGGAAGTGGAGGCGGGGCGGAGTCTCCGCTCCTGTCAGTCATCAGTCTGGCGCTGCGTGTGTCACCATGTCTCTCCCCTTCACTTAAAGGGGAGGGCCGCTGCGAGCTCTGCGATTATTTTAGTTAGGTCCACTGGGCCTACCTGGGTTTAGGCCAGGCCAGCGGCCTGGCACCCAAGAGGGTTGCCTGTTGGCAGCCCGGCCGAAAGCGGGGGCATGATTGTCAGGCCGACGACAAAAAAAAATAAAATGGCGGCCGCGGAAGTGCGCTCTCTGCTTAAATAACCGCTGCGCAGCCATGTTGCACACACTGAAAACACGTTGCACCGACAGAAAAAGCAGTCATGGGCACCACTCGGTTCCCCGAAGATTTTTGTAGCTGAGTTTCGATGGGGGTGCGGGAGATCGGCGGTGCGCTCTTTGGTGAAGCACTTGGGAGGGGTCGGCAACAGTGGGGTGGACGTGGGGACCGCCGGAAAAAAGCACCGAGGAGAATTTCGCTGGCGGCGGCCATTGGTCTCCAAATCAGCGGGCACTCAACCCTGCCATGTGGCCGCTGCTTTCCGGCGGTAAGAGGCCTTTTCGGGAGACTGAATTTCGGCCCCATGGTCTAAATCGAACAAAACAAAATGCCTTTTGATATTTGATTTATCAAATGAGATTAGTAAAGCTTTGTTCCCGCCTGTCCTTCACAGGAACCCATCTGTTTGGTTACAGAAAAGGAACTGGCAACTTGTTTCATGCTGCTTTAATTCCCATTTTAAACGTCTCGCTAGATATAGCAATCCATCAATATTTGAGTAAACCACAGATTTTTTCCATAAAACAGTAACTTTCACCTACAGCAGAAAGCCCGTCCAGGAAAGGCTTGTTTTGCTGTAAGTTAGCAGAGCACATTTTAACAATTGATCAACAAAGGGATCAAGTCTGTTGGGAATCTTGAGAATTGTAAATATTTCACTTCGATGTTAATGCAGCATGAGCACAACTTGCCAGCGAGGAGTTCTGTTCTCCCCAATAAAAATAACTTTTCTGTATCATTTGAAAGCTACAACTTCTGTTATAAAGTTGTGCCCAATGTTTCTTCCTTACGAGTGAAAGCAAAATCAAGAGTAATAAATCTTAAAAAGATTTGGGACCATTATCTGAAGTTTAATGATTTCGAGTATAGGAAATATGAACATTGAAATAAGCTGTTCCTGACTTCCAATCTAATATTATAAGTAGAAAATGATACAATGAGTTTACATAGCTCACAATGAGCAAAACAAAGCAGTACTTTCCTCTGTTTCTAGAAAGGAACTATACCTCCTTGGTACTAAAGCAAAATACTGCGGATGCTGGAATCTGAAATAAAAACTGAAAATGCTGGAAATCTCAGCAGGGTCACAGACCTGAAATGTTAACTCTATTTCAATCCACAGATGCTGCCTGACCTGCTGAGATTCCCAGCATTTTCTATATCTCTTTGATTATTTGCTCCAAAATTCCAGGATTGCGCCTACCAATGGAAAGGCCCCTTAGTCACATGGTGCAGTGAGCCTGAGTCCAACTTGGCGGCCTCCTGCCCATGCCAGTGGAAATTTGGCTCTCTGGCTGCTGGTGGGGGAAGGATTCTACAATCCCTTTTCCCCACCACCCCCCGATCCCTAACACTATTCTCCAAGAAAGGGGTCGATTCAGAACATTTTAAAAGATTTTCTGCTCTTTGGGACTTCAGGCCACTTGCTAAGCCCTAACCCCCGATGAAGCCCATATGCTCTGTTGGGATATTGGTCAATACTAGTATTGTCCTTTCCCTCAACGACTATCTGTCCCACCTGTGACAAGGACTGTGGTTCTCGTATTGGACTCATTTTTAAACGTGGAAGCAAGTCTTCCTCCATTCCAAGGGACTGCTGATGATGATGATGACTGGTTCCGCATCCAACACCGGGAGCAGGAACTCACAGCTTAGGAAGGCCCCACCCTTGGATCATATCTCTGATAAAAGGCTACATAGAAGTTGTTCCTCTTCCAAGGAACTCATAGAAATCATAGAAACCCAGCATGACCATGTCTTCCCCATTTCCTTGGTGAGTTTTGCTGGTCTCTGCCAATATTACAACTGGAGACTGGTAGAAACCCTTGGAATTTCAGTGCCATTGCCTCTGTTATGCTCAAATATGAAAGTGCTGAAACAGACCTCGAGTAGGTTTTTTCAATTTGGTTACTAATGCACCATAATTTTAATTGCAACAAAAAGAAACATCACAAGATGAAAATGAAACTTATTGAAATAATGATATTCACAGTAATTTCAAAATAGCAGTCATGTTTGTTGAAAGCATGTGAACGCCAATTGGTTTTAGACCATTTTGATGTTGCAACATCGGGCTGTGTGATCTTAGTGTGTATTATGCTAAATGTTGTCCCTTTATCCAAACAAAAATGAAAGAATATAAAGAAGATGTAGGGCTGGAATTTGCAATGAGAATAACAGTGAGGTTATCAGCGCCACCGTTATAATGCAGGAAATCTGAAAGAAACCTCTGGAGTATGTACATGTGCAGTTAAATGCAGAAATCCAGAAATTGCTGTTAGGGGTAACCCGCTCCTCCACAGGGGGTGCTGTTGTAGTCCTCGCCGATAGACTCGGCATTCACTGCAACGGTGTGAATTTGCTGTACTTGGCCACTAGTTCAGCTCTAAAGATTGCTGAAAAAGTTAGGGCTGGTGCGTTCAGGAGTAAGTGAGTTTTTTTTAACAGCGTAATAAGTGATAATTACTGCTAAACAACCTCTCTGGCCCTGAAAAATTAATTTTGTAAATGTGGAGTCTTATTCACTCAGAAGTAAATTAGTGTTGGAGATTTTTTTTTCAATTAAAGTATTTTTGTTTTACTTTTTATGTCTGACTCTTTTATCTCTCTCCCTTAATCCCATCTGTATTTCCCAATCTTTATTTTTCTTTCTGTACATCATTAAATCTAATTTATATTTCCTGCTTTATACTTCCTGGTTTGGACTCTGCATGTCTCAGTGAGGATTCTTCAATCTGAGTGGGTGAAGAGTCTCGCTGTTGCCTTCGTGCTCAGAACCACCACAGATCCTCTTTGAAGAGTGCTGCATTGGAAAAGATGTCAGATTAGAGGAAATTTCAGCTGAAAAGCCGGCCAAAAGTCAATGGGCAGCTGTCAGCGAGGTCAATGGCATGTGCTGTTATTTTGCTGCTGAGAGCAAAATCTGGGCCATTCTCCTGGTTGCTTTATGGCATTTTATTGCATACTGCTCATTTATTATGATTGTATTATGCTCTATTAATATTGTTGGCCTAGTATCTATCTGAAGGTATGTAGATCACTGGAATCCTTTGAAATTATAAATCCGTAAAACCAAAAATAGCAAATTTCAAATCTGAAATTGAAGGGTTCTGATGTTTGAATGGCCCTAGTTTTGAGGTTGTTAGATCAGAGTTGGGCATTTTCACTTGCCCTAATTAGTCAGGTACAAGATACACTCCAACTTTGGTGCATTGAAAAACAAAATAATTTTCAAGCTTGTGAGTAACCTCCGAGGACAGGTTTAATCATTCCAGCAGTGCTGATTATATTTAATGGCATGACATGTGGCAATATATTTAAAAAGCCATTTCTGCTGCTCAGTAAGTGTCATGCGGATTGCCTTTCCATGTTAACCAGTGGCACATTGCTGTAGTTAAATAGCCAGGTCATTCTTAATTCTTTGTAATACTTTCGATATGATGTAGACTTTCCTTTTATTCATCAAGTAGTGAATCAGTAGCTGCACAAAAATGTTGTTCAAATTTGACTAAAGTGCAGCCAACTTTATTTAGCCTCATGTTAATAAGAGCACACTCACATGAGACCAGGTTTGATTTATGTACAGTTTTTCAGAAGGGTAAGGATCTGAAACATTGGCTGTACTCTCCGCACATACTGATGTGAGTGGCTCTGTTTCCAGCTTTTTTCAATTTTTGTTTGATTCCCAGCATCTGCAGCATTTTGCCTTTTATTCATGTAAACAATTCCTGATTCCGAATTGAATGGTTGGGGGCCAGTTTACAGTGGGAACCTGCAGAGCACAATACCGACCATTTACAGCTAACATAATGGCTGAGCTGGTTTTCCAATGACAATGGCAAGCCATTACTTTGAAATGAAGAAACCACCATTGCCTGCATATAATCCGGGTTTGGGAGAAAACTACTGGTGTTTTTTTTATATATATATGTTCAAAATAATACAACACAGATTTCACAATTTATTTCATTCAGATAGGGATTTAAGAACTTCAGCATTATTGCCTGTAGAGCAGTGTTGAATAACTCCAAGTTTTGATCCCCTCAATCGCTCAGTTGGTGAAGGCAGCGTGATACAAACCAGAAAGTACAAAGCTTTGATTCGCTGTCTGTGTTGAGTTAGCTGATCCTAGCTAAGGTAGCAAAAGATTTACAATAATTAACATCAGCGCCCCAAGACTAGGGAGAGGAACACCATCTAGGATACCTAGTTAGGATTGTTATCCAGTGACTCTTGCTAGAAAGTGCACTTATTTGAACATTAGCTGAGGACAGGATTGGGCATGGCAGTGGTTGCCCCCATGGTGGAAGAGGAAGCCAACACTCGATGGGCTGGATTTTCGGTTATCTATAGCCTCAGTTAGTGGCCAGAGGAAGCGTTAATGGGAGCGTGAGAGCTTAGCGACCGGGTATGCAGCTTTTAGCGTCCCGACGGAAAATTCATTAGAGGCTCATCGGGGGCGCAACCCAGTAGCACCCGGCTGTTGACAATCACTCCAATCATGACGTAACCCTGCTGCAATGCGCACGCTTGTGTCTCGGTCGGTAAATTTGGTGCATGTGCCTCATTCAGCGGCCGTTAATAACAATGTCTAGAAAGACAATCGGTACAGGCATGCAGAGGCATTAACTGGTGGCTACTGAAAGGGACAAGGAAACGTTTCCCTCGGAGGTCACAATCAGTGCAACGTTTACACAGAGCTCGGTGCGTGAGCCTCCGAGTTTGCAGCGGCAGACAGACATAACAGTACAGGCTGAAAACAAGTGGTTTTGAAAACTTTAATGGGTGCATTACTATGCCTTGCCTTTACGACTCGGCTTTTCCCAGGATTTGATTCGGAGTTCTGCGCATGTGCAATGGGCCTGCAAAATGTACCGACCAAGCTTACGTTATCGCTCCCCCCAGCTCTAGTGTGCAACGGCTGATTTATCAACCCCGTCAGTTCTTCGACCAATTCTGACGAATATCTGGGCGGGAGGCGCAAACCTTTTCAAGGCGCTAAAAGTACCGCTCTGTTTGAATTATCGCCTCAACAGAGGCGCGACTGAATTTCTCACCCATTGTCTATGCAACCTGGTGAAGTACCAGAGCATGTCTGATGCCAATAAGACCACACCACACCTTAAATCAGTGCCTTCAGGAGGGAGAAGGGAATTGTTTGCATTTTCCAGAAAAGTTAGGCATATGACCCCATCTTTTAAGAGTGATTGTAGGGGTGGGTTAAATGGTAGAAATAAATTTGACTTATCTACTGCCAGTTCCTGTACTTATGAGGCAACCATGTATTTTTGAGGTAAGCTTAAATTTGTACCTCTGACAATCTGATAACCGGGACTGTTCATATTTCCTCTTACGGTTGAGAAAGGCTTACTCCTGGCTTTGATTGTCTGATTTTTCCCTATTCATCACAACATTTCTGTTGTATATGCTGACTATGGATGTACTCTATGTGTAGTCACTGTGAGATTGTATAAGATGGAGACTTGTTTACCTGATGTACTTACAATAAGGGCCACACCGTGTACATACATGCTGGCACCACTAGAGGGTGCAACTGGTGGAGACCGGGGGTTTCCTGCCCTGGTGGCAGGGCCCGGTATAAAAGGCTGCACACCCTGCTTGCACCGCACTCTGGAGTTTGGAATAAACGACCAAGGTCACTACAGCTCAAGTACAACACATTGCCTTGTGGAGTCATTCAAAAGTGCTTTATAGACATAATAATTTCCACCTTTTGAATAAATGCTGAAGCACATCCTTCCATAGTTACAAACTTATAACAACACAGGACCCGATATTCACAGGGAGGAAGTGGAGAGCATGATTTTGGTGGGGGAGGGGCGGGGGGAGTTGGAAATCAGAAATCCCGGGAGCGCAGAAATCCTGACGCATTCGACAGCAGGATCTCATTATTATTTATTCACTCCTTTTCCTGCCCAGCAGCCGGTCAGATTGAGAGGCTGGCCAGAGGCCAGGCGTGAAAGCCGCAGTCAGGGAACCCCTGGGGGACGGTCCCCGGCAATCGGGAAAGATCAGGGGTTGGTGGATGGGCTTGGTCCAGCAATGAGGAGGAAGGTGGGACTGGGAGAGATTGCGAGGAAGAAGGACCGCCAATTGGGAGGGCTGGAGGGAGAGGTCGAGGGGCAGAGGGCTTGGGATCTCCTGATTATAGGTACTTCAGATATCCCTTTCCTATCGAATCTTCCTTTTCTTCTTTACAAAATTAATGTACCTAAGCAAATGGGGCAAATATGAGGCCACATGAGATGATAAGTGGCAGTCTAGATGTTAATTGTTAAGTAATGCAATACATTATGTTCTGCATTGGAATGGTTTCAGATGATACAATTGATTTAAAATGTGTTAATTCTGATGCATTTCACACCATGCACATTTACCTACTCATCAGGCCTCAAATCCTTCTGCAAAACTGATTGAGATCAGTAGTATTACATAATCCCCATGCATGTCACACTTTACACAGTAGTATATGGTTTAAATGTATAAGGATTAAATGGTTAGAATATTGTTGTCACCTGTGATACCATTTGAATCAAACCATCAATTGGTTTACAATTACAATGGAGAAAACTGTGGAAGAAATACACAGACGAATGAAAGATGATCTCATTGAAACATACAAAATTCTTACAGGGCTTGACAAGGTTGATGCAGGGAGGTTGCTTCCCATGGCTGGGGAGTATAGAACCAGGGGTCACAGTCTCAGAATAAGGGGTCGGCCATTTAGGACTGAGATGAGGAGAAATTTCTTCACTTGGAGGGTGGTGAATCTTTGGAATTCTCTACCCCTGAGGGCTGTGAAGACTCAGTCATAGACTATATTCAAGACAGAGATCAATAGATTTTTGGAGGCTAGAGGAATCAAGGGATATAGGGATATTGCAGGCAAGTGGAGTTGAGATAGAAGATCAGCCATGACCTTATTGAATGGTGGGCTGCCCCGACCTGTGTGAGAACACCACCGCAGGTCGGGGCTATAAATAGAGTTAGAGCGCTGGGCCCTGGAACATCGTGGGCGAAGGTGTGGCAAGTGAGGGTACAGGGCCCAGAAGAGCCAAGGATCCAGGGGCAGCATGGGCCTGCCCACACTGCGATATGTGCGCGCACTAGGTCCGTGCAGCAGAGCAGGTCTCCAGTCATCCTGGTTTACCCTTGCCACTGGATAAAGGCCTAGCTCTGTCAAGCCCGTGTGGTGGCTGATGTGCAACAGTCACCACATGTTAAAAAAATCCATGGACAGGCATCTTCCACCCCCCTCAACTGGCGTTCAGGACTGGAACATCAGGTCCATCATTGAAACATCTGTGAACTCTTGAGGGAGCAAATCATCCTCGTTCGAGGCACCGCCTATGATGATGGGAATGGCGGAGCAGGCTCGAGGGGCTGGATGACCTACTCCTGCTCCCATTTCTTATGTTCTTATGTTCTTACAAGGGAAAACGTGTTGGGGGAGCAATTTCAGGACATGTGTTAGTTTTATGCTGATTTCTGTGGTCACAGTATTGTGCAGCACCAGGGACATTGAGTATCACTAAACTAATCATGGACGAATATGTATGGTGAGATCTAATGCTATTTTAGACAAAATCTTCAGTAACTTTCCGAATTCTGGAATGCTACTATTGTACATACTTGAAGAAGGGCCACGTTTAAGTCACAAAAAATTATAAATAACTTCAGTTGTGTTTCTATACACCTGTATGTCTGTTTTTAATTTATTAATTCTATGCTGATGACATCATTTGGATAACTGGAAGAATTACTGAGGCTGACTGTGAATTAACATCTGTTAGCACTCTGCAGAATCCAGTTGTTCCTTAAAGGATTCTATTCCCTCTACGCTATCTGGAAGTGCATTCCTTGTATTGGTCAAAAGCAAAATACTGTAGATGCTGGAAATCTGACATAGGAACAGAAAATAATGGAAATATTTAGCAGGTCAGGCAGCATCTGGGGAGCGAGAAACAGAGTTAACGTTTCAGATTAATGACCTTTCGTCAGAACTGGTAAAATTAGAGATGGAACAGATTTTAAGCAAGTACAGAGGCAGAGAAAGAGGGGAGGAAAAAAAAAAAGAGAAGGTCTGGTTTAAGGTTGAAGGTGTCATGTATCCAGAATGGTTACTGCTTATACTATTACATATGATGTGCCATCAGAGGGCACTACTATGGGAAACTTGTACACCAGCTGTATGGTCACTAAGGTGTGCCACCAGAGGGCACTGCAGTGGGAGACTTGTAGGTTACCTGTACAGATGTACCTGGCCTAGTATAAAAGGCAGGCCACCATGTGTGATCTTCACTCAGGAGTTATATTAAATGTACTAAGGTCACAACAATTCAAGTGCAATACATTGCCTCGTGGAGTCATTATCAGAGCATCTAAAGACATAACAATTGGCGACGAGATTACGGACTTTCACGCGAAAATGGCTAACCTCGGTACATTGCAACAATTCGCCGATGATGATGATTGAATCGCCTTTGCGGAGAGGTGCGACCATTTCTTCACAGCAAATGACAAGCAACAATCCGGCCACACTGGCTGATAAGCGCAGAGCTATCCTGCGAACCAGTTGTGGGCCCAACGTCTATGGCCTCGTCAGGGACTTGCTGGCACCAGCGAAGACAATGATGAAGATGTATGAGGAGCTTGTAACGCTGATCCAAGAACAACTCAAGCCCAAAGAGAGCATCCTCACAGCCAGACACCGGTTTTATACCCACCGAAGGCCCGAAGGCCAGGAAATCGCGAAATATATGCCGCAGACCTCAGGAGGCTGGCGGCACCATGTGATTTCGGCAGACACCTCAACAAAGCGCTGCGGAATATCTTTGTCATCGAAATTGGCCACGAGGGCCTTCTTCACAGGCTACTATCTGCGCATACCACAGTCACACTGCAGAAGGCCATCACTATGAGCCAGGCATTCATGACCTCGACCTGCGGCTCTAAGCAGATGACTCATCCTTAGGACTCAAACCCGGCAAGTACGGTACACAGACTGGCGCCTTTTAGAGGCTGGACTGTAGAACGTGAACCTTCTCAGGGGAGAGAGAACAGACCCCCGAGTCCCTTCACTCAGAGTCCGCTGAGGGGGGCTAATCGAGTAGCACCATGCTGGTGTTGCAGAGGGAATCACAGGGCTCACCAGTGCTGTTTTAAGGACTATGTGTGTAAAGGCTGCAGCCACCTCCAGCGAATGTGTAAAAGAAATATGACTCATTGTGTTGATGAAGAGTCTGCAGATGAATCCAGCGTGGATTATGAAGAAGTGGTCAGAAAGGCAGCGCAGCCCCACGATGAGGTGTATAGTATGTTTACCTGCACCACAGAATGTTCCCTGTTGAGGATGGAAGTCGAGATAAATGGCATTCCAGTCTTCATGGAAGTGGACACAGGGGCGAGCCAGTCAGTGATGAATCAAGAAGCCTTTGAGAGGCTATGGGACAACCAAGTTGAACGACCCAAGTTGGTCCTGGTTCATGCAAAGCTGCGCACCTGCACCGATTAACTTTATCCCAGTCATAGGTAATGCGGATGTAAAGGTACTCCATGATGGTGCGGTGCACAAGTTACCACTGTGGAATCTTGCAGGTGATGGACCAATGCTACTTGGAAGAAGGTGGATGAAGAAGATCCATTGGAGCTGGGAAGATTTCATCCCTCCAGCGATCGACGTCCTCTGCGTCAAAGCAAGCCCCCACCTGAGGTTGGATCCGGCACCAGAGAGCAGACCAGCACAGCACCCGAGACACAGACCGCTCAGCACGACTGCGTGGAGAGGATCCAGCTGAGACGACCTGAAGGCACCTTCCAGGCTCCAGTGGCAGGACTCCGGAGGAAGAAAATCAGATCCAAAGGCGACTTCCCAGCTTCGGTGGCAGAACCCGGGGAGAAGAGGATCACAGCAGCCGACATCATGGATGGAAGAAAGATGATGTCCAAACCACGAGGTGAAGCGCTGAAGAAAAAGATGGTGGGGGCCAGACCACGAGGTGCAGTGCTGATGGAGCAAACGTGATACCAAGCAAAGAAGAGGATTGGGGTAAAGATAGCAAGGCTCCCTTAAAGGAGGCCAGCAACCACCACACTTAAAGCGACAGTTCCACATTCTCAATCAATGTAATAGCAACTGTGAGTTAAATGTAAAGCTTGTAATTGATGATCAGAGTTTTATACGTGTATTAAGCAAAGAAAAGTTGTGCGATTGCGATCGGAGCCACAGTTTATCGACAATGAGTAATGAAACGTTGTGCGATGTAGGATTTCAACTGTATTCAGATAATGTAGCGGGCAAACACCCATCGGGAGCACACAGGTCCAGCGGGCTACCCGATGCTGTAGCCTGTGTCCCTGGGACCAGAGTGATGCACCACGGAGTGTGGCCACAAGCAGCTGATATAGAAAAGCTGCAGAGCAAGCGATCTCAGGAGGGTTCGGCACCAGTATCGATACCCTGCCCCTGATCAGCTCCACCTCTCAGGCACCCGATGGCACCAACCGCCATGAGCCTGAAAGAGCAAACTGCGCTAAGGCGCAGCTCCCAGACCCTATCGCCACCAAGGCTACACCCGGAAACAAAGGGTCACCTGCAACGGTTCTCCCAAATGGGACCGGGACCAGCCAGGATCCCAAACCAAGTAATGCCCAGGCAAGCGAGTCAGCAGTTCCCTGTGCACTGCCAGACGACTGCTCCTCAGGGAGCAGCAGCAACCCAGGGCGTAAGGAAAGGACAGGGAGGTCACAGGCATCTGTGAACCTGCCCAACGCTAGGAGCAATGGCAAAGGACCCGAGAGCAGGCAACCTGAACCAACCGGGTTCCCACTGCCAGCAGTGGGCACCGCACCACTACCAGACTACCTGGACACCATCCAGCAGCTCTGGCACTAGCTTGTCCTCACTGTATTCCAAGTATGTATCAAGAATGTATCTCACCAGTCAAATGTACTTGCCTCACAACTGTACCACAAATGAAATTATATAAATGCAAAATTATTTTTTTTTGGACTTGAATGTATATGAACGTAATGAGCCACCAGCATAATCTATATGTGGTTGGGGGAGAGAATGGAGTGGTCATGGACTCACAAACAGAAACCACCAGCACCTCCACTGCCAACGAATCAGCACCTACTCAACCAAGATGGAAACGACCCTCCAAGGGTCAACCAGATAGAGCTAAGCCCAGAGCACAGTCAATGTATGAAGGCGATTTGCACTAAGGACTTGGGGGAGAGTGATGTCATGTATCTAGGCGTGTTTACTGCTTGTACTATTACATATAATGTGCCACCAGAGAGCACTACTATGGGAAACTTGTGCACAAGCTGTATGGTCACTAAGGTGTGCTACCAGAGGGCACTGCAGTGGGAGACTTGTAGTTTACCTGTATAGGTGTGCCTGGCCCAGTATAAAAGGCAGGCCACCATGTGTGATCTTCACTCAGGAGTTATATTAAATGGACTAAGGTCGCTACAGTTCAAGTGCAATTGCCTCGTGGAGTCATTATCAGAGCATCTAAAGACAAAACAGAAGGCAGGAGTGATAATGGTGCAAAGCAAAAAAGGGTGGTAATTATACAAATAAAGAAACAAAAGCTGGGTCTAGAGGAGCTGTGAATGGGAATAGTAGCATCATTGCCAGCACCTGCTGTTTGAAAAAAAAATGGGAGCAGAGGTTATGATCTGATATTGTTGAACTCGATGTTGAGTCCAAAAGATTGTAGAGTGCCTAATCGAAAGATGAGGTGCTGTTCCTGGAGCTTAAATTGAGCTTCATTGGAATAATGTGGAAGGCCGAGGACAGAGAGGGCAGAGTGGGGTGGAGAATTAAACTGGGTCACACTTACCGACTGAACGGAGGTATTCAGCAAAGCGATCATGCAATCCGCATTTGGTCTCCCCACTGTAGAGGAGACCGCATCGTGAGCAATGATTGCGGTATACTAAACTGAAAGATGTACAAGTGAATCGCTGTTGCACCCGAATGGAGTGTTTGGGGCCCTGGACAGTAGGAAGGGAGGAGGTGAAAGGCAGGTGTTACATCTCCTGCGCTTGCACGGGAAGGTGGCGTGGGAAGGGGAGGGGGTGTTGGGGCTGATTGAAGAGTGGACCAGGGTGTCGCGGAGGGAATGGTCCCTTCGGAATAATGAAAAGAGAGGGATAGGGAAGATGTGTTAGGTGGTGGCATCACGCTGTCGGTGGCGGAAATGGAAGAAGATCCCCTTGTCCTCACCTTCCACCCCAGCAGCCTCCACACCGTTGAATGTAAAGGCTGGTGGGGTGGAAGGTGAGGATAAGGGGATCCCTATTATGATTCCGAGAAGGGAGGGGAAGGGGTGGGGGCAGAAGTGTGGGAAATGGGATGGACCATTGCCTGACCTTTTAGTAATTTGAACCGGTATCACCTTTTGAAAGTCTGAAGTATAACAAGTTTGGGCTTTCTGTAGTTCACTTGGGATGTCATTTCCTCACAGATGTCAGAATAGTTGGTCAGACAGGGTTTTTCTCCTCGGAAGCAATTAGTAGGTTATTTTTGTATGGTAGGAAGTAATCATTCAGATGTTAGCTGTTTCACACTAATCCTCTGTTTCTAATCTATTTGCATCTTTTAAGCTTCTCACTCTTGCCTGATTTCGCGCTTACTTTTGAGGTACTGATGGAATTTTTTTAATTGTTATATTTTCCTCCAAAGCTATGCTTTTTTCTATGTATATCTTTGCCCCTATGAGCACCCTTACTATTACTATTACAATATTCATCTATAAAGCACCCTTTAACATCGGGAAACATCCCAAGGTGCTGCACAAAGCGACATGTGTTTCTGCATGTTCCAATGTTTTCCCAGCGAACTCCCTCCCCTTTCTCCCTGCAGCATTTGTAGAGGTAATTTTCCGTCTTTATTTTACTTTTGATTTGTTTATTGATCCATTTGGGTCATGCTTGTTTAGTCTGAACTTGCTGATCCTGGGAACGTATTTATCTTGCATGCTCAGCATTAAGCATTATTGCCTTAAATGTTCCATATTTTTTGAGTCAGGTATTAATGGTAGACCAAGAATTAATAGTGAATTTATATTGCTACCTTTATTGGTGTCAGCTTTGGTTCAGTGGTAGTACTTTTGACTGTGAATCAAAAGGTAGTGGGTTCAAGCCCCACTCCGAGATTTGAACACATAATCTAGGCTGATACAACAGTGCGTAAAGTCACCTGGGATAGCAGACCGCAGGACAAACAAGAAGCATTTTTACCATTAGTACTTGCACTCGAAACTGTACAGACTATACCATATCCTCCTGAGCTTTCTAAATGATAAATGACTTTGACAGGCTATATATATATATGAGAAAATATGGATCAAGTTTATTAAGTATGATTAATAGAAGCAAGAATAAAGGCAACAGCATAGTTTACAAAATGTCACTTAACTTGCAGAGTCTCTTTCACAACAATGAACATCTCAAAGCTCTCAAGTTTCACAACTTGTGTCTTGTTGTAACTATTTTAAATGAGAAAGGCAATCCGAGTCCTTCATAACTTTATCTGGCGGTACAGCGAGATGCAGATTGGCAAATGAGCAAAGTATGCCATAACCAGTTTGTCAGCTTTTGGCTACAGAATTGTCAGTCATTCTTGTTGTGTATGGAGAAAGAGTCAGACTGAACACTGTGAGCTCAAAGTAAAGTATGACCTTAGTCTTTTATTGCAGGTCTCCAGAGTGCCTCACTTGTGAAGCCTCCTTAAATACCTGTGCTCCCAAGGGATTATGGGATCCCTTGGGACTCCAGGGGATGAGCCCTCTGGTGGCTGTACAGAGTAAATACATATATAACAATTCTATAATAGACTTCAAAGATAAATCTGAAGGAAAAACTTAAAAGCCTGGACAAAAGACAGCAGGTCAGTTATCATCTGTGGAGAGAACAGACAAGTTGAGATAGGGTGGTAGCAAAGAGTTATTGAAACTTTTAGTCTTTGCCACCTGAAAGGAAAGTTGTTTAAGTATTGGATGAAATGAAAGATGATATGGAACTGAGGACCACGACAGTTAGGATGCTGCTGAAAGGAAAGAGTTTGAGAGCATGGAGGTGTCTGGGTGACTCCCAGAAGCCTGTCACCAGCGATTCATCCACTTCTAGGATGAAATGGAGCTGACAGCCTGGTAAACAGGAACCCCACGGAGATGGACAGCACAGTTTCAATATCTTTGAAGATCTGGCACATAGCAAATGAAATATACTGTAAATATAAGAAGATTACAGCACACTGGGCCCAAGTTTCCACAAGAAAAAAAACGGGCGCCCCTCCGAGCTGGGCGCCCGTTTTTCGCGCCTAAAACGGCGCCTAAAAAAATCTTCGGTATTCTCCACCTACTTACAGGTCCTGTGGCCCGCGGCGCAGCCGGCACGAGCTGTGGGGGGGGCGGAGCCAGGTCCCGGCGCTGAAAACAGTGCTGGGACCTCTGCACATGCGCGCTACAGTCGGGTGTCGGGTGACCCGACCCGACACCCGCTGACCCCCCCCCGACCCGACCCGACCCGACACCCGCTGACCCCCCCCCACCCCGACCCGACACCCGCTCCCCCCCCCACCCCGACCCGACACCCACTCCCCCCCCCCACCCCGACCCGAGACCCGACACCCGCAAGTGCAGTAGCTCCAGGCGCCGAACTGTGTGGGAGGGGCCCGAAGCACGCAGCCCCTAGCCCTGGCTGAATGGCCTCACTGGGGCTGCGTGAATAAGGCTCCTCCCACGGCCAGCTCCTGCTCCCCCCCCCCGCCGACCCGACACCCGCTCCCCCCCCCCCCGCCGACCAGACACCCGCTCCCCCCCCCCGCCGACCAGACCCGACCCGACACCCGCTCCCCCCCCCCCCGCCGACCAGACCCGACCCGACACCCGCTCCCCCCCCCCCCGCCGACCAGACCCGACCCGACACCTGCTCCCCCCCCCGCCGCCCCGACCCGACACCCGCTCCCCCCCCCCCGCCGACCAGACCCGACCCGACACCTGCTCCCCCCCCCCCCGCCGACCAGACACCTGCTCCCCCCCCCCCGCCGACCAGACCCGACACCCGCCCCCCCCCAAGCCCCGACCCGACACCCGCCCCCTCCCCCCGCCCCGACCCGACACCCGCTCCCCCCCCCCGCCCCGACCCGAGACCTGACACCCGCTCCCCCCCGCGCTCTCTCTCTCCTTCCCTCCCCTCTCTCTCTCTCCCTCCCTCCCCTCTCTCTCTCTCTCCCTCCCTCCCCTCTCTCTCTCTCCCTCCCTCCTCCTCTCTCTCATGTGGAAACTTGGGCCCACTATCACTGCTGCATATAGTGACCCCACAAGTCTCAGCCAGATTGGGGATGATTGGGTAATTGCCCTGTCAAACATTTAATTAATGTCCTTTGAAGAGATTCATTGATGATATGCAGTGGGTTTGGGTCTAATATTCATTGTTCCTAACTCTATACGCAATAAAATGATTTTTTTAATAAACCATTGATATTATCCCACGGCACTATTTTGAAGAAAAGAAGGGAGTTCTCCCTGGTGTTCTGGCCAATACTCATCCCCCAACCAACAGCCAGCACAAATTATCATTATCATAATACTGTTTGTAGGACCTTGCTATATGCAAACTGGCTACTGCATTTCCTACATTACAACAGGGACCATACTTCAAAAGTGCTTCATTGGCTGTAAAGCACTTTGGGATATCCTGAGAGATGTGATACAAATACAAGTTAGTCTGTCTGTCTGTCTGTGTCTGTGTGTGTGCGTGTCTCTGCCTGTCTGTGTGTCTGTCTGTTTGTGTGTGTCTGTATGTGTGTGAGTCTGTCTGTGTGTCTGTGTGTGTGTGTCTCTACCTGTCTGTGTGTCTGTGTGTGTGTGCCTGTCTGTGCCTGTCTATCTGTCTGTATGTGTCTGTGTATCTGTCTGTCTGTCTGTGTGTGTCTGTCTGTGTCTGTTTGTCTGTGTGTGTGTGTGTCTGTGTGTGTGTATGTGTGTGTGTCTGTCTTTCTTGTTTTTCTTTTTCTTCTACTCTTCCTTCCCCTCCATCTTAAGGTGCAAAATAAACAGTTAAAATCAATAGTAGCTAGCTCCATTTTACTGCAGCACTCACTCCACTCAGACCTTGATAAATCTCACTTCTAGAACCTGCACAGAACTACTGAGATTAGTAAATGACCTCTTCCATCAGTAATTTAAAAATGATTTCAAACCCAGAATCTGTTCTTTATTTGTATGTTCTTGAAAATGCCAACCTATTATTTTAGTGAAATGAGCAGTGCACTTTTCCTGTGTGAATTTCTAACAGTAATTTACCAGAAAAAAATTACCGGGATATGTGGAAAGAGCGTGGGAGTGGGACTAATTGGATTGCTCTTTGATAGAGCCAGCGCAGACTCGATGGGCCGAATGGCCTTCTTCTATGCCGTACTATCTATGATTCTAATTGAAGACGAATGTACAAGAAGGTGTTGATCATCCTCTCTAACCAGTAGTATTATTGAAGCATCCCTACACTATAGTGGGTTTCTCTAGATCTTGGGGCATCCCCTTAGGGAGAATAATACAGCACACTTTCCCTTGCCCAACCTCTTCTGAATATTGTACAACTGAAACTCAGCATGACACTAAAGTTCAAATCTATTATTTCTACCTCTTGGAGAATTTTCAGGAAATTAGAAAAAAATTACGAGGAGTAATTTAGTTACATTTTCCCAGTCTAGTCTTTAGGACATCTCAGAAATAAAAATTGGCATTGTTGGAAATCAATGTAATATATGTTCATTTATTCTATTTTGACTGGCTTATAAACAGCTTCCAACCATGGAATCTTATAGGGAATATATTCTGCAATTCCATATAAGACAACTATGATCATATTATTTGGTTTTAATCCATCTGCTCTATTCCCACTTGGATTTACATACGTGGATGTTGTAATAAGAAGCATTAAACATCTAATTTACTAAGATTTCATTCTTAAATCTAACCCTGGCTTCCCTTTGTTATCCGAGACAGAACAGCTTATGTTTCCTTCAACTGGAATGTCAGAGAGATTTCTGGAAATAGAAGAGAGTTCGGGTCCCTGCCTGTGTAATTCACTTTAAATATTAAATTAGTAACTCTAGATCCCAGTCCACCTGCAGAGGACTAGCTTATTCAAACGTACATATTCTGGACCTATTCCAGTCTCATCAGAACAAAATCAAAGTTTTATGGGCAAAACTTTCCTATCATTTTCGGCGGGTTCTCGGCGATTTTCTTAGTGGTATCGCCCAAATCTGAAAATGCCCTCCGGGACCAAACCGCTGATGTGCACCGAGTTTGGCCTCAACGGAAGCCCGTCCAGATTGCCGAGGGAACCGCCCCATGAAAGCTGCTTAAACAGAGCGGTAGGTGAGTACTCTGCAAAGAAAGGTAAGTTAAAGGTTCTCTATTTATTTAATTTTTTAATTTTAAAATGCCGATTATGTGTAAAAGTGTCTTGGGAATGCTTTTCACCTTTTTTTAGTGAAATTTTTTTTAAAGTTTCTCCGCCTCCCTAGGCCCAACCGCAGCCTCGGACTAAATTTAAAAAAAAAAACGCCTGTTTTACTTAATTTCCTCTTAACCTCCGAGAAAACCGCCGAGAATAAAGGTGTAAGGCCCTTTTTCTCACCGGGTGATTAGTTTTAATTAGTTTTCACATAAAAGTGTAAATTCTCGCCAGCGTTACTTACCAAAGGTTAGCATTTTTTTGGGGGCGAACAATCGGGCGTTGAGGTGCTCTCGGGAAAGTCTAACCCTATATCTTTAATTAATGAGCATTACTGAAAGCCAGGTTGATAAGCCATATTAAGAGACATTTTATACAAGCTGTACAAAAAATATAAAAAATGATAACTTTGCTTGCAGGGAACTAGGGGTTATACATGCGGTGATGGGGAGGGAGTGTTCCACTAAAAGTGCTTACAGATAAATGTTTGTGTGCAAACATAAAGTACAGAAGGAGGCCATTCAGCTCATCAAGCCTGTGCCGCTCTTTAAAAAAGCTATCCAATTAGTCCAATTCCCCTGCTCTTACCCTACAGTCATGCACACCTTTCCCCTTCATAAGTATTTATCCTGTTCCCTTTTGAAAATTATTATTGAATCTGCCTCCACTACCCTTTCAGGCAGTGCATTCCAGATCATATGTAAATAGAAATTCTCATCATCTCACCTTTGATTCTTTTGCCAATTACCTTAAATCTGTGACCTTTGGTTATCGACCCTTCTACCACTGGAAACAGCTTCTCCTTATCAAAATCCTGCATGATTTTGAACACCTCTGGTAAATCTCCCCTTAACCTTCTCTGCTCTAAGGAGAAGAACTGCAGCTTCTCCAGTCTCTCCATGTAACTGGTCCTTCATCCCTGGTACCATTCTAGTAAATCTCCACTACACCCTTTCTAAGGCCTTGACATCCTTCCTACAGTCTGAATTCCCAGAATTGGTCAATACTCCAGCTGGGGCCTAACCAGTGATTTATAAAGATTTAGCATAACTTCCTTGCTTTTGGTACTCTATGCCTCTGTTTGTAAAGCCAATTTTACCATATGATTAAATTAAAAAAGAAATCAGGAAAGCAAAGAGAGGGCATGAAAAACTATTGGCAAGTAAAATCAAGGAAAACCCAAAGATGTTTTCTGTAATGTCCTTACACAATACCACAAATCCACACGAGGCACATTCTATGGACAAGGTCACTTCATGACCTGAACTTGAATTCACAGGACCAAGAAGTGATGACCCTGCGTGGGACCTCCCTTTATATACCTGGATGACCAGGTGAGGAGTGCCTCCCACAAGTTCATCCCCTGTGGTCAAGGTGTGCATTTCTTACGTATATACAATATTGCAGTGTTGTTACATAAAGGTTACATACATGATATTTTCTAAATAAGAGGAGAGTAGCTAAGCAAAGTGTAGGGCCTATTAGAGACCAGAAGGGTAACCTATGTGTGGAGACGGAAGACACGGGTATGGTTCTTAATGAAAACTTTGCGACTGTCTTCACAGAAGAGAGGGGTGATGCAGACATTGAGCCACTAGATGAGAAGTGTGAAATATTAGATGGGATAAACATAGAAAGAGAGGAAATATTAAAAGGTTTAGCACCTCTGAAACAACAACAATAATAATTTGTATTTATATAGCGCCTTTAACATAGTAAAACGTCCCAAGGCGCATCACAGGAATGTTATAAGACAAAAAGATTTGACACTGAGCCACATAAGGAGAAATTAGGGCAGGTGACCAAAAGCTTGGTCAAAGAGGTAGGTTTTAAGGAGCGTCTTAAAGGAAGAAAAAGAGGTAGAGAGGTTTAGGGAGGGAACTCCAGAGCTTAGAGCCTAGACAACAGAAGACACAGCCACTAATGGTTGAGCGATTATGACCAAGACGGCAGAATTAGAGGAGCGCAGGAATCTCGGGTGGTTGTGGGGCTGGAGGAGATTCCAGAGATAGAGAGGAACGAGACCATGGAAGGGATTTGAAAACAGGGATGAGAATTTTGAAATCGAGGCGTTGCTTAAGTGGGAGTCAATGTAGGTCAACGAGCACAGAGGGAATGGGTGAACGGGGCTTGGTGCGAGTTAGGACACAGGCAGCTGAGTTTTGGATGACCTCAAGTTTACATACGGTAGAATGTGGGAGACCAGCCAGGAGTTCAAGATGGAATAGTTCAAGTCTAGAGATAACAAAGGCATGGATGAGGGTTTCAGCAGCGGATGAGCTGAGGCAAGGACGGAGATGGGCGATGTTACGGAGGTGGAAATAGCCAGTCTTAGTTATGGCATGGATATGTGGTCCGAAGCTCATTTCAGGGTCAAATATGACACCAAGGTTGTGAACTGTCTGGTTCAGTCTCAGACAGATGCTAGGGAGAGGGATAGAGTCAATGGCTAGGGGATGGAGTTTGTGGTGGGGACCGAAGACAATGGGCTAGACACTCCACTTTTCTGGCTATCGCCCAAAAAAATAGGTGATGTTCCAGCGATCTACGATGTCTCAACCTTACCCATCGCTGGAACATTGCCCATTTTTTGGATCACAATTTTCCACTCGGCGATAGGCCAGCGATGTGAAATGGGCAAAGTGAAAGGTCAGCGATGTGGAAGGCAAAAACTTCCCCTAGCAACAGCCTTCTGCGCATGTGATTTTTTTTTTTCTTGGTGACCGGTTTTCCCGCATTTCGGGAGGTCTGACGTCATTTACACATGCGCGGAAGGCACAGGGAGGGGCAGAGAGAGAGAGAAGAGACAGAGAAGAGCAGGGAATAGCAGAAAAGAGGACAGAGCAGGCTTGAAATCATAATTTAAAAACTTTATAAAACATTATAATAGTTTAAAGTAATGTCTGAAATGCATCATGATGCTGAGGGGGAGAGGAAGAGGGCAAAACCTTTTAGTGATGACGACGAAGTAGATTCCTGATGGCGACAACTGACTTGGGGTGCGCACGGGAAACCCCCACCCCATGTGTATCGGAAAATATGGGCAGAGATCGCTGCGGTGGTGTCCTCGGCATCTGGAGAGGCGAGGGGGTTGCACCAGTGCCGGAAACATTGGAACAGCTTGGTAGCTGCAGCAAGAGTAAGTTGCATTTTATATTGTACTGATGCAAATTTTAATTATAATAATGAATCTCCTGGATTAAATTTAAGTTTGTTATTCATACATGTGTTACATAAACTCCATGTTAATATCCGGACAGGGCTCTGAACCTGGAACTATGTAGAGGGAGCTTTGCTCTGTATCTAACCCCATCCTGTACCTGCCCTGGGAGCGTTTGATGGGATGGAATTCTCTCTGGCTGCTGCAGTATAGAGAGATGTACATGTGTCAAGCTGTAGCGTGTAACGTTTTAAACTGTTGTGACTCCATGATACTCCCTAGTCAATTAGCTTATGCTATACTCTTTTCTCGTTTGCAGAAGAAGATATCAAACAACCGCGCTGAGCAGAGGCGCACCAGGATGGGTGGGGGGGGGGGGCTCTGCTCAGCTTCAACCTTTGACCGACCCGGAGGAGCGTGCAGATGCGCTGGTGGGCTATGAAAGCTGTTTGGCCATCACCCGCGGGCTGGCGGAGCCCAACTATGCGTCTTGTGAGTAATGTGTCAAACAGTATTAAAAAAGTAATGTAAAGTCCTGTAATTATAATGCAATATGCAATATACGAATGATGTCATGTCATGTCATGCATGCAGTCTTTGTGCATAAGAAGCAGCCGCTACATCTTTCTGGGGTAGTGAAATGTATTGATATGTAACGTCTCTCGTTAATGTGCACCGTTATAAGCTCTGTAATAAGCTCAAGTGTGCTTTTAAGGTCATCCTGAGATGCTGGTCGAGGTGCAACCAGCAGGAGGAGGAGGAGGAGGAGGAACACGACATCACCATCAGAGGAGGAGCAGGAGGAGCACCAGCAGCAGCAGATGAAAAACGTTGAAGGGGATGAACCTGCGGTCATCTGCTTTGGTATTGAAGAGGCACCCCGGGACCAAGCGGCGGTGCAGCCGGCAACGCCAAGGCGCACTATACTGCACACGCCGACCCCACCGAGGCTGGGTCAGCAAGATCAGCAATCGCCTCCCTCGGACAATCAGCTGGAGGGCTTGATCTCCGTGTGCTCGGAGACGGTCGCGATAGGTCGCGAGCTTCTCCAGGGGTTCTCTCAGCTCGCGCGCAACTTTTTCCACAGGGTGTCTGCTGTGCAGGTCGAGCTCCTAGGTAGCACGGCAGACCCCGAAGGGGATGCGTGAACAGACCGCTGCAACAAATGCCCTTCGGCGTGCGCTGCTGGCTGAACACGGCGCTGCACCCCAAGGTGTCGCGTTGGGACCGAGTATAACCCCAAGCACGCAAGCGAGTACAGAGAATAGACTTCCTCCTGACTCGGAAAACGAAACGGCAGCTTCACCTTCCACTCCAACACCCCCACCATGGCAGGAAGTCTGTTCTGTCGCCCACTGCATGCCAGCGACGTTTCGGTCTACGGGGACCAAAACGGACGGGTGGTGCTAAGACACGGGGGGGATACAGGACTTGGAGGGAAACGTGGCCACAGGTAGCGAGGGGGGTGTTTTTGCAATGTTACCTCATTCTGTTCATGTTAATGTTTTAAAGTGTTAAAGTGTTTGTTAAATTTTTACTGCTAATGTGCGTTCATAGTTGTGGGGGGTGGGGGGCTGTTATCAAAAAAAATTTACATTCTTTTGTTTGCAAAATTTTTTTTTACTGAATTTAACAATTGTTGTGCATTCTCTTATAATAACATTATTAAATTTAGTTAAGTAAAGCATTAATGCAACAACAATGGACAGCCCAGGCCAGTGCAGGCAAGGCTAAAACGTAACTCAATGCAAATGTAACTTTTGTTTAACTGTAACTGTAACTGTATATATGACTGTCCCCAATGTAAGTTCATGCAAAATGTTCATTTATGAGCTGCTGATACAATAACTTTTCAGCCGCGTAACTCCCATGGAGTACTGGTCTTCTGGGGCGGTGGGGGTGGGGGGGGGGGGTGGTGTGTGGCAGTGGTGGGACTATGACTACATTGCCAGGCTGATTGTCCTCCCCGAGGTCCTCACCAGCTTCCTCCTCTTGCTCCTTGCTTGTTGGCTCTTCCGTTTCCCCTCCTTCAGGAGGTGGACCGACAGCCCCATCTGGCAATTGTTGTCCTCTCCTTATAGCTAGGTTATGCAACATGCAACACACCACAATAAACTCAGCGACCTGGTCAGGGTGGTACTGTAGGCTGCCACCAGAGTGATCCAGGCATCTGAAGCGCTGCTTTAGGACTCCAATTGTCTTTTCGACGATGTTGCGTGTCACTATGTGGCTTTCGTTGTAATGTTTCTCAGCTTCAGTGACGGGATTACGCAGTGAGGTCATCAGCCAGCTGGCAAGCCCATATTCTTTATCCCCCAGCATCCAACCGTGACCTGCTGGCTGATTGACAAACAGGTCAGGGATAGCACACTCACGCAGGATAGCATCATGGATGCTGCCAGGAAAAGTAGCATTTACTGTCATAATTATTTGGTTGTGGTCAACAACAAGCTGCACATTCAGGGAGTGGAATCCCTTTCTGTTACAAAACACCCCCCGTGTTCTGTAAAGGGGCTTTCAGGGCAATGTGCATGCAGTCTATTGCTCCTTGCATATTGGGGAAGTTTGCTATTCTCGAGAAACCCAGAGCTCTCGCGGTCTGTGCCTCCATGATTATAGGGAAGTTAATGAAGTCCATTCTGCCAGCGTAAAGGGCTTCAGTTGACTGCCGAATGCAGCAGTGTGTGGCGTGCTGAGAGATACCACAGATGTCGCCAGCTGAAGCCTGAAAGGAGTCCGATGCATAGAAGGATAGTGCCACAGTAACCTTTACCTCAACGGGCAGTGCAGTTCTGCTGGTGCTGGAAGGCTGAAGATCCCCCTTGATGAGCTGGTAAATCTCATCAATGGCCTCCTTCCGGAAGCGCAGCCTCTTAAGACACACGTTTTCAGACAAGTTGAGGTAAGATTGCTTTTCTTTATACCTTCGTTGGCTGTATGCTCGCCTCCTCTGTATCAGCATTACTCTGACAGCTTTTCGATTGATCCTTTCAAAAACCAGCGTGTGAGCAGTTACGAGTAATGGCAGAGAAAGCATAGGCCCCATCACTATCAATAATTATTTTCAGTTACTATAAATGTACTTTTTAGTAAAATAAATGCCTAATCTACTAAGCTATTATTAGTACAATTCAATATAAGTATAAATGTGAGTGCATTTATCTGTAAAAGACCCTTAAATAACTCACAATATATAAGCTCGAGTTTTTTGCTGCCTCCTCCCTTCCTCCAAAATTTAAAATGGCGTCCGTTGTGCCCAGTTCAGTGAGGAAGACCCGGGAAAAGCAACCATTATGCAGCGATGTTCTCAGCGAGCGATCAGCCCGGCGATGTGCCAAATGTTCCACTCGGTGATGTGCGGGTGATCACCTCAGCGATCAGCTCGGCGATGTGAGCTGAAACTTGGGGGTTTCATTTTCCGCCGATGTTCCAGCCTGAGTTTCCATTTGTTGCTCAAAATGGGCGATAGGCGGCCATTTTGGGCGATATATGGGCGATGTGAAGTGGAAAGTCCAGCCCAATGGCTTCGGTCTTCCCAATATTTAATTGGAGAAAATTACTACTCATCCAAAACTGGATGTCGGACAAGCAGATAAGTGGCAAATGGAATTCAATCGGGAGAAGCATAAGCTAATGCATTTAGGAAGAGCTAACAAGGCAAGGGAATATACAATAAATGGTAGGATATTGAGAAAGGCAGAAGAACAGAGGGACCTTGGAGTGCATGTTGACATATCCCTGAAGGTAGCAGGACAGGTAGATAAGGTGGTTACGAAGGCATACGGAATACTTTCCTTTATTAGCCGAGGCTTGGAATATAAGAGCAGGGGGGTTATGTTAGAACTGTATAAAATGCTAGTTAGGCCACAGCTAGAGTAATGCGTACAGTTGTGGTCACCACATTACAGGAAAGATGTGATTGCACTGGAGGAGATTTATGACGATATTGCCAGGACTGGAGAATTTTAGCTTCGGCAAGATTGAATAGGCTGGGGTTGTTTTCTTTGGAACAGAGGAGGCAGAGGGAAGACTTAATTGAGATGTATAAAATTATGAGGTGTCTAGACAGAGTGGATATGAAGCATCTATTTCCCTTAGCAGAGCGGTCAATAACCAGGGGGCATAGCTTTAAAGTAATTGGTAAAAGGATTAGAGGAGAGTTGCGGAGAATTTCTTTCACCCAGAGGGTGGTGGGGGTCTGGAACTCAATGCCTGAAAGGGTGGTAGAGGCAGAAACCCTCATCGCATTTAAAAAGTACTTGAAGTGCCGTAAGAAAGTGGGATTAAGCTGGATAGCTCTTTTTCAAGAAGCGCAGATACGATGGGCCGAATGACCTCCTTCTGTGCCATAAATTTATATGATTATGATTTTAAACAGCCTTCTCAACTTGTCCTGCTGCCTTCAAAGACGTGTGTGCGTACACCGCTGGGTCTTTCTTTCCTGCACTCCCTTCAATATTGTACCATTTTGTTTATATTGTCTCTCCTCATTCTTCCTAACAAAATGCATCACTTCACACTTCTCTACATTAAAATTCATCGGCCATGTGTCTGCCCATTTCACCAGTCTGTCAACGTCCTCCTCAAGTCTATTACTGTCCTCCTCATTGTTTACTGCATGTCCGAGCTTCGTGTCGTCTGCAATCTTTGAAATTATAACCTGTATACCCAAGTCCAGGTCGTTACTATATATTAAAAAGAGCAGTGGTCCCAAGAACGACCCCTGGGGAACACCCCTGTATACTTCCCGCCAGTTTGAAAAAAACTGTTCATCGATATTCTCTGTTTTCAGTCCCTTTGCAAATTCGTATCCATGCTGCCACTGGCCCTTTGATCCCATGGACCTCATAGCTGAATGTGAGGTGTTTATTTCTGGTTAATTTTTGTTTATGGGGTTGTCTCTTTTTTTTATATAATTATGTATGGGGCACCTTGCGTTTCTTATGTTTGGAGATCTTGCGTTTGTTATGTTTGGTAAGGTCTCATTTTTTGTTCATGGGGGGGCTTGATTTTTATGTCTGGGGGAGGCCTTGTTTTGTATGTATGTGGACTTTACTTTTTATTTATGGGCCACTTTGCTCTTATTTTGTGTGTGGCGTCTTGCACTTTATGTGCCTGGGGCCATTTGGATTTTCTTTGTGTGGGGGTTCAGATTTCTACACAAACAGTTAGCCCACTCATTGAGTTTGATACATGTCTCTGGCCCACCAACTCCGAAACTTTGGACATTCCTGAGTTGAATTTGAATCAAGCCACATTACTGTAATTGTGAAGGCAAGGGATATTTTTCAATTTCTACAAATGCTATTTTGCAAGTGTGAAAATTCATAAGATTTCATGCATGCAGTTGTATTAGTTTTGCAAAAAATGTTCTATCGTAACTTAAAGTGGCAAGAATTCAGCATTGCTTCAATTCACTGATTCCCCTGATAGTCAGGTAGTGTTGGTTTTAGGTATGTTTTCATCCCTGTCTGAAACTCCCAAAGACTTGTCAACATTAAGTGAGAATAGCTGTTTTATGCATCTGTAGATAGCTACTTGTCCAGGTTTACTATTAATATAGGCTCTATAAACACTTTGCTGAAAAAACAGGCACACTTATGGCCTTTTCCACAGCAAATAAAAACACTCAATTGCAGAAATTGCTTTAATTTCTCTTCGCATAAACCTGCACTGGTTGCTGACCAGTTAGGTGTTGCTTTTTTGCTGACCTAATTTTCACAAAAAATTGCACTGGTGTATGCTAAAAGAAATACCTTGCATTTATATAGCACCTTTCACATCATCCTGAGGATTCAAACCACTTCACAAATAATTGGGGTTCTACAATGGTGTAGGGACCTGATTTACATATTTAAACATGTGGGAGTGCAGTTTGCCCATTTCTCGCCCCGCCTGAAACTGGCATCAGGCGGGTTCTGGGCTTCCAAAGGCTGACAGAGGTGCCCCACTTGATATTTAATTGCCGGCCCTCTTTTTATCATGCGAGAAACACGCAGGCGCCGTTCAAAGTCGCCACTGTGCTTGATATACTCCAGCATTTCACACTCAATTGCTTTGTTCCGTAACGTCATAATCCTGCTAAGTAATCAAAGTACATTGACCGAAATAAAAATATATTTTCTGCTCGATTGAAATATTAACAAAAATAATAAAATTACTGTTTATACAGTTAAATATTAGAAGGCGAGTCATTCTATATGTGCATATTTAGAACTATATAATATGGAGTACATTCTCATATTGGTCAATCTTCTGAAATGTAATAAAGCAGCAGATGAACTTCAGTCAATTCTGTGTAATGATTTTCCTCCCAACATCATCGTCATCATAGGCAATCCCTCGGAATCGAGGAAGACTTGCTTCCACTCTTAAAATGAGCCCTTAGGTTGCTGAACAGTCCAATACAAGAACCAAAGTCCCTGTCACAGGTGGGATAGATAGTTGTTGAGGAAAGGGTGGGTGGGACAGTTTTGCCGCACGCTCTTTCCACTGCCAGCGCTTGATTTCTGCATGCTCTCGGCGATGAGACTCGAGGTGCTCAGCGTCCTCCCGGATGCACTTCCTCCAAGGGTGGTCTTTGGCCAGGGACTCCCAGGTGTCAGTGGGGATGTTGCACTTTATCAGGGAGGCTTTGTGGACGTTCCTTGTAACGTTTCCTCTGCCCACCTTTGTCTCGTTTGCCAAAGTCTATAACCGATTAACATATTGGGGTAATCTCCACTTTGGACACTTTGGTGATTGGAAAGGCAAATCAGGTGGGGTGTATAATGGGTGTCTGATCCGCAATTGCCAGTTTTCTGTCTGCGCTTAGTGAAAATTGCCCCTGAAAGTCATTGCTTAGTACGAAAGAGAAAGATGACATTTGCATTAAAACTGACCAGCAATTGCTTTTTTTGTCCTTCAAAGTCCTCCCTCTGCCTTTCACATCAATGTGGGAACTGCCCGGTCATAGGCCGCAGCATGTGGATGTGACTGAACAATCATGGCACTAATAATCTCAATGATCACTTTAACAGTGAGAAGGACAGACGGCAATGAAAACAATCCAGAGAATTGTAACAAGTGGTATTTTCCTCCGGTATCAAGGCTCACATCAGATTCCAATTAAGTATAGGCATTCCCCTAGATATGGGGCTTAGTCAAAATCAGAATGCTTCTTTAGTTACTTTCAAACTATTAGGATATGAATTTAAAGCGATCTATTTGGTCACCGTCACATAATAAACATCTTGTCTGGGGTGAATGTTCACAAGCCCCCCCAGTGTATCCCAGCCCGCAGGTTCTGAAATCTATTGTAGTCTATGATATGATGATGGTGGTGGGGGGAGGGGAAGGACATTTTCAATTGTTGGCCGCACATTTCTCACATGAAAAATAGGCACCTGGCAGATGAAAATCTGATGGGTACCTTTAAATGCCAGTTGTAGAACCCTGATTGATGTTTCAATGTACAATTGCGTGGAGCATACACCATGCATTCTATTTCCTGTTGTACCTGGCAATGAGTGGCCGAACCATTGGTCCTTAAAGGAAAAGGAAAGGTTTCATTTGTTTTTTTAAGATTCATAAAGAAAGACAGACAGAAAGAAAGAAAGACAGAAAGACACACTAGCCCTTATATAGCGCCTTTCACAATTTCAGGATGTCCCAAAGTGCTTTACAGTCAATGAAGTATTTTTGAAGTGTAGTCACTGTTGTAATGTAGGAAATGCAGCAGCCAATTTGCGCACAGCAAGTTCCCACAAACTGCAATGTGATAATGGCCAGATGACCTGTTTTAGTGAAGTTGGTTGAGGGATAGATATTGGCCAGGACACTGGGACTCCACTTGGATTTTAAAATTCTCATCCTGGTTTTCAAATTCCTCCACGGCCTCATCCTTTCTTATCATTATAATCTCCTTCAGCCCCACAACCCTCCGAGATATCTGTGCTCCGCCAATTCTGGCCTCCTGAGCATCCCCGATTTTAATCGCTCCACTATTGGTGGCCGTGCCTTCAGCTTCCAGGGCCTTAAGCTCTGGAATTCCCTCCCTAAATCTTTTCGCTTCTCTACCTTTCTTCCCTTCTTTAAGATGGCTCTTAAAACCTACCTCTTTGACCAAGTTTTTGGTCATCTGCCCCAATATCTGCCCCTTATGTCATTCGGTGTCAAATATTGTTTTATAACACTCCTATGAAGAGTTTTACTACCTTAAAGGTTCTATATAAATATAAGTTGTTGTTGTTAATGCTGATAATCTTTTTTGAAATAGTGCAATGAGATCTTTTATGTCCACCTGAGAGAGCAGGTAGGGCCTTGGTTTAATGTCCCGTCCGAAAGACGGCACCTTCGACAGTGCAGCACTCCCTCAGTGTCAGACCAGATTTTTGTGCTTAAGTCTCTGGAGTGGGACCTGGTGGAGCTGCCACAAAAATCTTCTAGCGCACTGTTGACTTTATCCTGTCCACTCTCCCCCACACCGCCCCCCCTCCCACCAACCTGGGACATGTTTCTCTAATCTCAAATATAATCAAGACCAATGTCAATATATTCATTATCCTACAACCTACATTATTCAACATTCCACAAATGGGTCATCTATCATTGCACAAGCATTATTTTCAACTATGAAGATAGATATTTATCCAGCTCCATTTAGAAAAGCTAGGCAATTTTGTTAATTTTGTCCTCATGTCCTCCCATTCAAACTTGCTTGCAGCTACATTATTTACATCTCTTACCAATTTAAAGACCTGAATCTTTTCCACCCTCAATTTTCTTCAGTCTGATGAAAATAAATTTAGTTCTGTGAGTCACATTTCAAAACCTGGAGCATTTGTGTCAGTCCTCTCTGACTCTCTTCAATGTGTCAGTATGCATTTCAAGGTAAAACATGGGTATCCAACTAATGGATATCCATTAGAGAAGGCACACAATATTTTAAATGTGAGCTTATCAATGAGTTTGAAGAGATAAAAATATCAAAGTAACTATTTGTACTGTACTTTTTGACAAACAGCCGTCCGTCCAGCCCTGCCTCCCACCCGTACTGCACTTTTTTTGACCGACAGGCTACAAGCCCCGCCCCCTTACAAGCTCCCCCCCCCATCCCCTCACAGGCCCAAACCATTCCCTCCACATGGTGCCGAGAAGCAGGACCTGAGGCCCGAGACTGCACTGAGGCCCCGACTCTCTTCCGCCAACTCTCTTTCCCCTCCTCCAGGACTCACCGAGGACTCGCCTCGCTCCCTCACCAACTCACTCCATCGCCGATAGCAGTGAACCTAGGCCTGAGAGCGGCCAGCGTGGGCCCGATAGCCTGGTTGGTGGGGGTGGGGGGGGGGAGAAAGGCAGGAGAGAGAGAGAGAGGCTGGGGAAGAGAGAGAAAGGTTGGGGGGGGGGGAAGAGAGAGAGAGAGAGAGAGAGAGAGAGACTGGGGGGGAGAGAGAGAGAGACTGGGGGAGAGTAAAAGGCTGGGGGGGGCGGAGAGAGAGAGAGACTGGGGGAGAGTAAGAGGCTGGGGGGGGGTGGGGAGAGAGAAAGGCTGGGGGGAGAGAGAGAGAGAGAGAGAGAGACTGGGGGGGAGAGAGTGAGAGACACGGGTGTGGGGGTGAAACATGGGTGGGGGAAGACGGATCACGTTCTTCCAACCCCCTACAAGGGACATCGTTGGAGTGGATGATATCCAGAAGTCACGACACTGTCACTATTCACTTCATACCCAATAAACCTGTTAACAATCCGCACACAATGCCTGCCCCATCTATGGTGGGGGCAGGGGAGGGTGGATGGATGCACTTGTGTTGGGGTAAGGCACTTTGGCTGGGGTAGGGCACTTTGGCTGGGGTAAGGCACTTTGGCTGCGGGAGGCATGCACTTGGACTGGGATAAGGCACTTTGGCTGGCCCTTGCTGTCTTCTGGGGAGCTCTGTCCTCTGTCGCTTCAGGAAGTCAAAGTGGATCGAGTTATAATTTGCAATGTCAGTGAGATCTTGGGATGGGCGGTTCTAGTTACACATTGCAGTGAAACGTCAGGGTATGGCTTATCTTCCAAGGGGACCAATCATAGACAAAGGGTGGAGCAGTACAAATAAGCGTATCCTAAAAATATATAATCGATTCCCTTTTTGGTACAGGATTAGCTTTATTCACAAACATTTTACGTTGATTACTTTCAGTGAAACATTAATTTAATCACTTTTCGTTTTACTTTCCGCCTTTGCTAATGGACGTAATTCATTGTGTACACGTGTGTTATGTTTCTTATTACGTTATCGTACGTTAAAATCCATTTTCCATTCACTACTGCATCGACTTAATTTCTCCATGACCTGATACACGCTAACAATTTTCCTTGCTCTCGTCATTTGCTACACAGCTTAATGTCATCAGAAAATGTGATATATGACAGGAAGTACTTTGCTCGATATTCTTTACGAGCAATGTAAGCCACAGGGGATGTGCAAAACCCTTTGAAAGTGCACTCGGACGTAATGCACTGGTGTAGCTTTACGGCCAAAGATTTTAACGCAGCACGGCCCGTAGTCACTTAATATCAGTGTAACTGAGATTGCTGGAGTTTGATCGTGGATTTTCTTTGATTTAAAAAAAATTAAATTCTCACTGAGTCCTGCAATATATTTACTAAAAGTGCTGCCAGTCTCAATGCCCGCTCCCCCATGCATTCAGAAGGATTAGGCAGATGGAATTGCCTTCGTAAGTGAGCATGCACCTGTTCTGCATAATAATGGAAGGGGAAGAGATGCAGCAAGAGGCTCTCAGAGTGATCATCATAGGCAGTCCCTCGGAATCGAGGAAGACTTGCTTCCACTCTAAAAATGAGTTCTTTGGTGGCTGAACAGTCCAATACGAGAGCCACAGTCCCTGTCACAGGTGGGACAGATAGTCGTTGAGGGGAAGGGGTGGGTGGGACTGGTTTGCCGCACGCTCTTTCCGCTGCCTGCGCTTGGTTTTCTGCATGCTCTCGGCGATGAGACTCGAGGTGCTCAGCACCCTCCCGGATGCACTTCCTCCACTTAGGGCCTTTTTTGGCCAGGGACTCCCAGGTGTCAGTGGGGATGTTGTACTTTATCAGGGAGGCTTTGTGGGTGACCTTGTAACGTTTTCTCTGCCCACCTTTGGCTCGTTTGGCTCAGAGTGAAGCACCATGGCAGAAGCGATCAGCCCACTCTCTCTTACCTCTGTTGGTAGTGTTGCATTTACACTTGTAGATTTTTACGTTCCAGCTCTGCAGGAAATTTTGATGTAACCTCCCATCAGCTAGATCGGCATAGAAACCAGCACAGATTTTGGTGTAATTTCTGGGTAAGTGTTATCCAGGAAATTCCGGTCTGCTGCATTGAGGTACAGCAACAGGTTACCTTTGAAATTGCCCATACACTCCCTGCCTTTTTGTTGTCACTTATATGTCCACCGTACCTCTGGTGAAATCCCTGGTGGCATTTGAAATTTATGTGCAGGGACTTGTAAGTCAACTTTATCGTAATGAATTTTGTGCACCATCATTGGGAAGGATATTGAATAAATATTTTTAATTTTTTGCTTGGATGATCAGCACTAAGCACCTTGGGTTAGTGATTTCTCATGGATTAGCAGTAGGTTAAGCTTCCTTTGCACTGCATTAATAATATGTTTCAGTGCTCATCAGAACAGCATCCCTTGCTGCGTTAGCATGAAATTTCAGTTTACCACAACAACGATTCACCTCTGACACTGTTAATGTAATGCTAATTGGAGACAAATGATGTGCATTTGTTGCTGCAGTCCCAACCTCTAGGAACCTGTTTGCGACTGACCATACTCATTTCATGGGGCTCAATTTTACCCAAAGCTGTTTTTTTGGCGTGCTTGAAGAGCCCCCACCCTTTTCTTTGGGGCCCAACCATACCAAAACAAAAAAAAAAAATCACCTTTCCCCATTTAAATTGTTGATTTTGGCGCTGCGTAGTCCTTTAGCTTTGGGGGTGGAGCCTAGGATCTGTGCCAAAAAGATCGGGTTGCCAGGGTAACCAGGGACACACTGCGGGCTGAGGCTGGAAAGTGACAGGTACAACACATTCTGGCCAGCTCACAGCAACCTGCACAAGCACCTTGCACATTGCAGCAGCTTACCAGCATTAAATTATTCAAGTGTTTTTGCCAAAAGTCTATCCCCACCTCCTGGTGCCCGGTGTCGCCCCTAACACTGGCCGAAGGGCCTCCCCCTCCTGGTACCCGCTATTAGCCCTGGCTGAAGGGCATCCCCGTGCCGGTACCCACTGCTAGTCCTGGCCGAAAGGTTTCCCACTCCCGGTGCCAGTTATCACTCTTAACCCTGGCCGAAAGTCCTCTCCCCTCTCTCCTCTCTCCTCTCCCCCTCGCTCCCCTCTCTCCTCTCCCACGCTCTCTCCCTCTCTGCTGCTGCTGTCCGGGCCATGGAACTGCATCTGCTGCATTGATTCCCTTACCTGCGCCGATTTTCTTAACTGCCCCGATGATTTTTCCGCAGCGGTCACATACCCGGTCCTCAGAAAAATTGGAGTAAATCGGAGCTGGCCAAACTTGCTTAAATGGGCAGAATTGGCGCGGGTGGCAGGTTACGCCCCCAGTGAGGTAAAAAAGAAACGAAAAACATTGTGTAACTGAGTTACACTGGTGGATAATCTTTGGGGAAACTTGGATATTTTAATTTAGGCCAAAAAAAGCGTCGCGCGCCAAAAAAACGCTGCAAATACCTGGAAAATTGAGCCCATGGAATCATTGGGATCAGAGGACATTTTTATCCAAACACTCCAGGTTAAATTCAGACCTGGGTCCCAGAGTGAAAGGTGAGGGTTTTAATGCAGTGTGTACCTGAGTCCCAGTATTCTCATTTTAATGGAGTAAAGTGTCAAATAGAAACAAGCTACTAACACTTTGAGGACCATTTGTGTGTTAGAAAAACTGAATATTCTAATTTTACATAATTGTGATGATTTGTTCAAAATTTTGTTATGGTACATGCTGAAAAGGAAACCTGCTGATAATATTTAGTCATTAGTATAATCTTTCTGATTTTTTTTAATATCAGAGATTTTGCAGCATATCAGCAATGTTTTAACTAGCAAATGTTTTGGCTTAGAGTGTGTATCGTGCTCCTGAATTATTTTTGTCACTGGTGATCATCAGTCGTGGTCATGGTATTCTTTCACTGGACAATCAGCAGGGGTAATGAGCCACTATTGCCATCTCTGCAAAATAACAGACCAGTTGAGAGAAAGGTTGGCTTCCTCGGTGATGGGGCCTCTGATTTTTTTTTTTCTTTCCAACAACACTGTGATCTTGAGAAGGGGCTTGGCATGAAAATCACCAGCTGGAAGCTGATGTTTATGCAGCACAAGTCCCCAAATAAACACATGATCCTCCACAGACTCCTGTCCACAGAGTGATAGGAGCCCAGTAAAATACCACTTGTGTTTCTTAAAAAATTATTTGACCATTAACTAACTATTATACTTTTCCTTGCTGTCAGGTCCAAAATGCCCGATGGGTAGTATATGCCAGTGTGGCTATAGTATTCATAGATAGAAAACATGGTTGTTTCTCGTAGAGGGTATATTCCTGACAGGCACATTTAAGTGTATCGTGGTCTTGAATTATTTTTGTCACTGGTGATTAATAGTCGTGGTCATGGTATTCTTTCTCACTGGACAATCAGCAGGGGTAATGAGCCAATATTGCCATCTCTACAAAATGACAGACCAGTTATCAACACTTAAGTTTGATATACCACTGCTGGCAAAATACAAACATTTTTCCTTTAATTATATGTTCCCATAATATTCAGAAATGAAATGGTTGTGGCTATCTTTAGAACAATGGCATAAATTTTACATGATGATTGCTGCTTTTATTACAATTTTGTCTGCAGTTTTATTACGTGACTAACTTATAACATTATTGCAATGACCTCGTGAAAGTATGCAACTATAGTTAGTGTTGCTACAAATTTGAGACTAACAAGATTCATGCCAAGTGATGAAATATATTTTTCAGCGCATTTTTATTCTTTGCTGCAACGCTATCTTGCATTTATATAACACCTCTAATGTAGAAAAATATCTCAAGGTGCTTTACTGGGACAGGAGAAAGAAATGGATGCCATGTCAAAGAAGATATCAGGAAGGCTGTTCAAAATAGATGGGTTTTAAAGAGGATCTTAAAGGAGGTGGTGAGTTCTCAGGAAAATCCAGAGAGTGGTGTCTATGTGGCTGGATAGATGGCCACCATTGATGGGGCAAAGAGTTGAATGGACAAAGAGATTTTTTTGGGAGGGTGGGTTGTGTAAGACTGTACGAGATGACTGAGAATATAGAGTAAGGTCTTGGAGTAATTTAAACACAAGTGTAAGAATTTAAAATTTGAGGTGTTGGGGGACAGGGAGCCAATGTTGTTTAGTGAGCATGAGTGTGATGGGTTTGTGGGACAGGATTCAGGCAGAAGAGTTTTGGATGGGCTGAAGTCTATGTAGGGTGGATGATGGGAGGTTGGCCAGGAGAGCATTAGCACAGTCGAATCTGGGGGTGACAATGGCAGGTAGAAGGGTTTCAGATTTAGATGAGCTGAGATGTGGCTGCAGTTGGATGATGTTACGGAGATGAAAATAAGTGGTCCTTATAATGGAGAGAAAATGGGTCAGAATCGCAGCTCAAGGTTGAACATAATGCTGCGAAAAGTCTGAGACAATGGTTGTGGACGAGGAATGGAGGCAGTGGCGAGGGTATGTCGTTTATGGCAGCAGGTAAAGCTGATGCTTTTGGTCTTCCCAATGTTTAACTGGAGGAAGTTAAGTTGCATCTAAGATCGGATGTTGAACGAGCAGCTTGTCAGCACATATGCAATGCAGGGATTGACAGAGGTGGTGGAAAAGTAGAGCTGTGGTTAATTGCATTAATGTGGAAGCAGACCCAATGCCGGCAGATGGTGTTGCCAAGGGTCAGCGTGTAGATTAGGAAGAGGAACGACCCAAAGATGGATCCTTGAGGATCTCTAGAGGTAACAGTGTGGGGGTGGGAACAGAAGCTATAGTTAGAGATGGTCTAGCTATGAATGGATAAGTAACAGTGGAACCAAGCTGGGGCAGTCCCAAAGAGCCAGACAACAAGGGAGAGACACTGGAGGAGGATGGAATGTTCAACTGTGTTGAAGGTTGCAAAAATATCAAGGAGGTGAACAGGGATAATGCACCATGGTTACAGTCACGCATAATGTTATTTGTAACTTTGGTTAGGGCTGCTTCAGTGCTTGGGAGAGACGGAAATCTGATTGAAGGATTTCATACTCAGAAATATATCGAAGTTACAAGGTGGAAACAGGCTATTTGGCCCAATCAGTCCGTGTCGGTGTTTACCCTCGAAGCGAGCAAATAGTTCTAATCACATTATCCAATCTGTTTTCATATCCCTTCAACCTGTTTTTCCTTAGTCCAGCTCTCCAATCGAATCTTTAAAGTTGACATAGTTTCTAGCTGAACCATTAACCTTGGAAGTTAACCTCAGCCTCATAACTCTCTGTAAAAAAACAAGTTTCTCCTGCCCTCTGTTCTAAATCTCTTGCATTTAATTGTGCACCTATGGCCACTTGTTCTTGACCCCTCAAATGCTGGAAACAGTCTGCTTCAAGCAACTCTGTCCCAATTGTTCATAATTTTAAACACTTTTAGTATGTCACTCCATAATCTGCATTGTTCTAAAGAAAAAGGACACAATTTTTCAAGTCTATCTTTGTATTTGTATTTTCTCATAGCTTTTTTTAATGCAGCGTTGTGAACCTGAGGTGCTGCCTTTAATGTCCTGTGAACAAGTACATAACAGTGGTGAACAAGCCCGTAACAAAAACAATTCTCTCTGTTTTGTTATTTATATCAGTACTTTATAGATAAACGGCTCAGGTTGGGTGATAACACAGTTTTATGGGAATTTATGAAAATAGATCTCAACAGTTAATGCATTGCACTGTTTTTATTGTAGCTTATAACGTGTGGAAATATAGGCCATTAGATTTAACTCACATCATTGAAGATGGGGGAGTACAATATTTAAACAGCACTTAAGTACGTAGCTGAATATTGTAAATCAGAAACCTGCTATGTTTCATCCTTATTCACCACCCCACTAACTTCTCAGAAAAATTCTTGCACTTTTCAGGATAAAATTTTTTCTTCCAATAAAACGTATAATTTGTGACAAGTTTTTCTTAGAATTTGTGGTTGATATGAGAAACGAGGGGTCTTGGGGTGTTGTTAATGTTTTTATGCTGATAGCTGTAGTGCTTTTCCTATGGAGTATGACAGATAGTGTTGTTACTGTGATCTTAACATGGAAAATCTGTTAAGCAGAACTAAATTATGGCACGTATATGTTTTCCAGGCAAACTTCCAAATGCCTAACTTTGCAAAAATACAGTTAATCATTGTGAAAAATACTTGAATAAGAAAAACATGGGGTTGAATTATATTAAAAAATTGAAGTGCCATAAATTCATAGCCTCTAAAGTACCTCAACCTCTCCCTTCTGTACTCTCTCGCCTCCTGTAGAGCTTTCAACTTTAGGTTACAAATCATGATCCGTTGATTGGGAGAGTAAGTCATGACAAAGAAGAATGATCTATCTTTTCAAACACACTTTTAAGCAAATTTACAGCTGTGGTCTGCTGTTATGAAGCTGTTTTTTGAAAGTGTACAAATTGTATTCATTGTTTTGTCCACAAGTTACATCTTTCAGTTACAGTTTTATGAGAGGATTTGAGTGGAGAGAGAACAGAAAACATAACATTGACAATGCATAAATGGGACATTTTTCTCAAATCTAAGAACAAATTTCATTACAATTTACTGGTGAATTGTATGAAATTGGATAGAACAATCCTGTTTTTATTGAAAGTCCTGTGTTAACGTGGCTGAAGATTCAGGAAAGCCACAATAAATAATTTAACTTAATTTTGTAATTAATGGTTGAGATTAGAAAATGGTGGTTAAAATATTTCTGCCTTTTGTACTTTATGAAACTCTAGCAGCAGTAACATTTAATGGATGACACACACATAACTTAATGTCAGACTTAATGGCCATTGTAGGAAATCATGTGATTTTTACCTTTTGACCCATAGAACCAAACTCTGTTATCTTTACATCATCATAAAACTATGATGTCCCCTTTTTGATTGGGCTGTCTTGTAGATTTCAGAAAATTCTGCATCATAAAGAAGAAAGAAAGACTTGCATTTATATAGCGCCTTTCATGACCACCAGACATCTCAAAGCACTTTACAGCCAATGAAGTACTTTTGGAGTGTAGTCACTGTTGTAATGCAGGAAACACAGCAGCCAATTTGTGCGCAGCAAGCTCCCACAAACAGCAATGTGATAATGACATGATCATCTGTTTTTGTTACGTTGATTGAGACATAAATATTGGCCAGGACACCGGGGAAAACTCCCCTGCTCTTCTTCAAAATAGTGCCATGGGATCTTTTACATCCACCTGAGAGAGCAGACGGGGCCTCGGTTTAATGTCTCAACCGAAAGACAATGCAGCACTGCACTGGAGTATCGGCCTAGATTTTTGTGCTCAAGTCCCTGGAATGGGACTTGAACCCACAACCTTCTACCTCAGAGGCGAGACATGGGGTGGATGGGGCTGCAGCTCCAGGCCCACCAAAGAACATAGGTCCACCAAATAAATTTAGGAAAGCAAATATAAGGCCTTCCAAATAGGCTGAATAGAACAGACAATGAGAGGAAAAACAAGACCAAGGAAAATAGATTCATTGTATATATCTATATTCAGAAGTACCTATATACACTAATGTACCTATATACAGAACAGAATATGTACTAGCCTGTTTTATTTCACATGTTATTGAGAGAAATTTGCATATATGTATAGGAATCTAGTATTGCAATGTTACCAGAACCAGAATATATACCTACTTGATACAGAATATATGTTTTCATTGTTGAATATACTGACCTATGTTTTCAAACTCAGAATCAGAATCATATATGTAATGTAATGGACATGAATGAACATAACTATCGGCCGTTGGATCAGTTTGCCAGAGGCCCATCAGGCCCTTAATCCGGCCCTGGCCGAGAGTGCTGCCCACTGAGCCATAGCTGACAGACCTGTGGACTAGTCAAGGTCAGAACTTTTTCAATGCTCACATAACATAGATAAAATCTCCTCCTTGTAAGACAAACAACTTTTTTTCATTATAGAAATGGATAATTCTGTTATATTCCAACCGTACGAAATGGAAGTCCTGTTTCTTAAATTAAGAATATTTTTGCATTGAAATCAGCTGTTTATAGGTTTAGAAAAACATACATTGAGGCAGTATGTAAAGTAGTTGGGCATTTGTTAAAAAGTAGCGATTAATCCAATTCCCTTTCCATAAGAAAGAGAAAAGAGCTAACTTGAACAGGACTAACTCTATCAGAACAAGCAAGAGGCATTCATAACTTACAGCAAGCTCTGCTGATGTCAGTTATGCACAACAAAATTAATAGCGCTCAGATTTCTGTAATTAGATGTTTTGTTGTCTAGCCTCCCCCCGCATGTACAGTCATGTTTCCATATGTACCATCAATATTGCTACTTAATTCGCATTCCTGCGAGTGATGTTGCAAAAAAATCCTCTCTCTCACCCAGCTCTTCTCTGCACAATCTGCCCGAAAAAGCTCTTTAAATATTTCTTTTATTCACTTTTTAGGCGTGGGCCTGGTGTAAAATAATGGACAGAACTTATGATATGTCGAGTTCATTGTCTCAACTCTTAGGTGAAACCTTTCTCTCCACATGTCTTTCCTAATTATACGTTCTGAAGGCCCATCTCTCCTGTCCTGATCCTGCCAAGATTGGAGTCAGATATGCCATTCTTGGCCTTCAGATGCCCGTTATCAGTTATTTATGTTCACGCTGTTCAAATAGTTTTAGCTATTGTGTCGTGGAATGAATCATTAAATGATAGAATATCCGCAGACAGTCAAAAACATGAGCAAATTCTAGCCATCTATCCCGTTATTCTAACAACTTTTTTGTTTCGTTATTTCTTCCAATTCACGATTTCTTCCAATCCAGGATTTCTTACATCATTTACATGTTGTTTAATTTAGAATGTGCATTGTGCTACACTGTTGGCATTCTATGCTATGGATTGATATTTATGTTGAAGTATATGCAAATTTGGCAATCTTGCATGACATAAATAGAGATTTAACCATATTAAAATTAGTTGCATCTTATTGAGCGGCTCTGACCAGAAGGTCTCTAGTTTGGTCTCTATGGGGTACATTTTTTCCCCATATTTTGGGTAAGGGGCAGTAACGGGCTGAAAATCACAGCATGGTGTTTAGCACCCAGTTCTCATCGACATCTGGCCTGCTTTTAAAGTGATTCAAAAGTGGGCTGGGAAGCAGACGGAATATAATAAGATACGCAAATTGAGGTCCTACGCTATCTGTAGGACGCCGATGCGATTTTGGTGTTTGACTGGGTGGAGTATGTGCTCCGCCCACTGGAACTGAGCCTTGAGTGGTTAAACCAGCAGTTCTTAAAGGGACCATCGCAGACCGCTCTGAAAATGAGAAGAAAATCCCTGTGTGGGGCTAGGACGAGGACGAGGATGAAAGCTCCTCTTGGTCCCACAAAAAAGCTTTCTACCTGCTGCTGGTCTCTCTGAGCCTACCACTCCCAGGATTGCCTGCTCCCCTTTTAAGATCCAATTTCCAGCTCAGCTCCGCAGAGGAACTACCACATTTTACACTTGCCCCCCCCCCCGCCCCCAGCCCCCTCCCCTGCCCTCCCATTGGTGAGCTGCCTGTCAGCGCATATTCAGTGCTGGTAGCTCATCAAAACTATTCTAATGCAGCCCGCCATGAAAATTGAACAGGCAGTGCCCAACTAAATTGGTTATACAGTTCTCTTTATGTACCTATTTAGGAAGAAAACTGAGGAGGGTTGAGTCCCATCCTTGAGGTGCTGTTAGCGAGGTTTCGGGATTTCTGTTATCATAGATGTAGATTATCATCATCATCATAGGCAGTCCCTCGGAATCGAGGAAGACTTGCTTCCACTCTACAAATGAGTCCTTAGGTGACTGAACAGTCCAATACAAGAACCACAGTCCCTGTTACAGGTGGGACAGACAGTCGTTGAGGGAAGGGGTGGGTGGGACTGGTTTGCCGCACGCTCTTTCCGCTGCCTGCGCTTGTTTTCTGCATGCTCTCGGCGATGAGACTCGAGGTGCTCAGCGCCCTCCCGGATGTACTTCCTCCACTTAGGGTGGTCTTTGGCCAGGGACTCCCAGGTGTCAGTGGGGATGTTGCATTTTATCAGGGAGGCTTTGAGGGTGTCCTTGAAACGTTTCCTCTGCCCACCTTTGACTCGTTTGCCGCGAAGGAGTTCCGAGTAGAGCGCTTGCTTTGGGAGTCTTGTGTCAGGCATGCGAACGATGTGGCCCGCCCAGCGGAGCTGATCGAGTGTGGTCAGTGCTTCAATGTTGGGGATGTTGGCCTGGTCAAGGTCGCTAACGGTGGTGCATCTGTCCTCCCAGGGGATTTGCAAATTCTTGCAGAGACATCGTAGATCATAGATGTAGATCAATACAAATGAATATTCGGTGGGATGACAGAGAATACCTTTCAATGGGATGGAATCAGGAGGGAAGTATTATCCTGGTGGTTGCTAAGAGGACAAAAAATGCCTTTTGGAATATGAATGGTGACACCAAGAGACCTTCCAGGGTCAGCATCCTGTTCTAGTAAATGATGATTAATCTTTCTCTTCAACCTACATCCATCGAGCAGGATTGAAGACAATGACAGCCTGGGACGGAGTTCCACAGGGAACAGTGCATAAAGTTTTCCCAGCATCATTGTGCTGCTGACTTTCTGGATTAATGCAGCAATTTTTTTCTTTGGGAAACCAAGGTGAAAGACAAGGTCCCTAGTGCAGAATACCACCAAGGTTGAAAAGAGGAATAGAGAAAAAATTTAAATTAGGAAGTAGTGATTTGTCCATGCCAAGCTTTGGTTTGAAAAAAAAACCTAAGGGTTGTAGAAGGAAGGAAAGACCGAGGGAGGTAAGGAATTTCACAGTAATGAGGTCCTGAGATAAATCAGTTACAGTAAAAGACTGACAGTAAGCCTCGATTTCAAACACAAGGATTCAGGCAGGCAGAAGCACACACGGAACTATGCATTTGATCCATGGAGGAATGTGAGAGAAAAGCTCAGTGCAGCTCTGATCATGCTAATATCGATGAAATAAAAAGACAAAATAGGTTGTAATGTGGAGAAAGAGACAGGTAGTAGCCTGGAGGTAGAGGGATTATATATCAGATGCAAGCTTTGTCTCGTATCCTATGCAAGAGTGCGAGAGAGGGGTTTAAAGACCGTTCCCACGTATCAAAGTTGTATTCAAGTCTTGGACTTAATTGGGCTTTGTAGAGAATAAAGTGTTGAAATGCAGCTGCCGCAGCTCATATTGCTGACATAAACATGGCGACTTGCCTTAAGTACCAGCGCCTCTTGTAGTGTGTTTTGGAGATGGTGATGCAGTGGACTAAAAAGCTGGCCATGTCTGCAGTGTTACAGATGGGGAATAGACAGCTGAGGGAAGACATTGTTCAAACTAGAGTACAGATACAGCATGAAATGGCTAATTTAACTGGACACAAAAGATACAGATGCACAAAAATTGCAATGGCACGGAATCAAATCTGGACTTACCACATGTTTGGGGATACGAGTTCTCTGCGGTTCCAAGGACTTGAAATTGTGATGAAATTTAATGGCATTGTGGAATTTCTATTTTTTTGTGTGTGGATAGTTTAACCTATTGTACACTAGGCATTGGTTCAAATATAGTTAAAATATAGAGGCACATCTGATTCATGTGACCGAGGCTTCCACCACGAGTTGTGGCTGAACCACAACAAGCTTTACCAGACCTCAATCTCCTCCGCTACTAACACTCACTGCTCCGGAATCAACCTGGAAAGTAAAAATAACCCCTGACTCCTTTTCTCCTTAAACCTTGCCCCTTCCACCCTCATCTCTGACAACAAGTCCGAGGAACTTGTGGACATTTTTGTCATCAAAATGAAGACCACCCATTCAGCTGCTTCCTGTCCCCCTTCCCCCTGCCCACCAAGGCAAACCCTCCTCATCAAAGCCCAAAACCCCCATCTCACTCTACTTTCTCTCATATCTCCTCTCTCAGCTCCCCTCATCCATAAGACTCACTTCCTGCTCTTCTGATCCCATTCCAACGAAACTGCTGATCACCCAACTTCCCATCCTGGCCTCCATAGTAGCTGACATTGTAACTGGCTTTCTCTTGTTAGGTACGGCCCTGACATTTTCAAAATTGTTATCATCACACCTCCCTTTCATTCATAGACCCCTCTGTCCTTGAAATTATCGCCCTCATCCCCAGCCTTCCTTTCCTCATCAGAATCCTTGAATGTGTTGTGGCCTTCCGAAATCTTGCCCATCTCTTTTGCAACTCCCTGTTTGAATCTCTCCATTCAGGTTTACGCACCTCCCATAGCACCAGAATAACCCCAAACAAAGTAACAACTAAAATTCTTTATGACTGTAACTTGGCACATCATACCTCCCCAGCTTTCTTGACATCTCTGCAGTTTTTGATGTATTTGTTAACATCATTGTCTTCCAATGCCTCATCAGTGTTGTCCAGCTTGGTGAAACTACGCTTACTTGGTTCCAGACTCGCCTATCTGCATCTAGCCACAGAATCGCCAGCAATGGCTTGTCTTCCAACCCTTGCAGCTCTACCTCCAGTTTCCTGAGGATCTGTAGGTGGCCCTCTTCTCTTTCTCAACTATATGCTGCCCCCTTGGAAACATCATCTGCAGACATGGGGTCAGCTTCCAAATGTACAGTGATGACACCAAGCTCTACCTCTCGACCTTTCCACTGCTTCAGTGTCTAGACTATGGGGGGAGAAATTTACATCATTTGCGCTTCCCGTTACAACGGGGCGCAAATGATTTCTCGCCCGGGAGGGGTGGCGCTACCGGCTCCTGCGAAATTGCGCAGAAGATAGCGGTGGCACAAAACCGGCAGCGCCCTGCTCCCGCCAGTAGCACCTCGGGCCGCTGTGCCAATGATGATGACGCCATTTTTTTTTCCTGACCTGCCTCTCATGGTGTATTTCGCAGGGTCCGTGCCACAATGGTGCAACCAGTCACTCTGCTTCTGTGCTGGGCAACAGCCACACCTCCTCGCATCCCCGGTGGCCTAGTGCAGGCCCCTCGCCCCATTGCAGAGTTCGCACCATGCCGTCCCCTTTAACGGAAGGGGAGAGGCCGCGTAGCACTGGAAAATTCACGCGCTTACCGCCCGACATTGCGCTCCACTTCCTCGCGGGGGCGGTAACCTCAATTTCGCGGCCGGGGTGGGACTTCCGTGTCGGGTGCAGGAAGTCCTGCTTCGCCTTGGTTACCACCCCCAAACGGGGTGATACCGAATTTCGACCTCCGCATGTCTGACATTCAATCTTGAATGAGCTGCAATTTCCTCCGACTAAACATTGGGAAGACCAAAGCCATGACCTCTTTTTAAAAAACATTGTAACTATTTGTACTGCACTTTTTGTGACAGACATGTGTCTGTCAAGCCCCACCCCTCTGTCAAGCTCCATCGCCCCCCCCCCACCCTCTCCCCGGTCCTGGTGCCGAGAAACAGGACCTGAGGCCCCGACTTTCTCTCCCCTCCCCCCTTCCCCGACCCCGACCCCTCTCAAGGGGCCGAGAGTGGCAGCGGTGTTCAGAGAAGCGGCAGGAGGGGTGCGGGGTGGGGGGGGGGGTCGGGGGATGGGCGAGAGGAGGATGGAAGAGAGAGAGATTGCGGGAGGAAGAGGGAGAGAGAGAGACTGGAGGGGGAGACTGGGAGGGAGGGAGAGAGCGAGGCTGCGAGAGAGAGAGCGAGGCTGCGAGAGAGAGAGAGAGAGATACTGGGGGAGAGAGAGAGACTGGGAGAGAGAGAGCCTGGGGGGAGAGTGAGAGACTGGGAGAGAGAGAGAGAGAGAGAGAGACTGGGAGGGAGAGAGAGACTGGGAGGCGGAGAGACGGGTGGGGGGGGGATTGGAGGGGAGAGAGGGAATTCAGGGAAGACAGACCACGTTCTTCCAACCTCTACAAGGACTATTGTTGGAGTGGATGATATCCAGATGTTACGGCACTGTCACTATTCACTTCATACCCAATTAACCTGTTAACAATCCGTATACAATGCCTGCCTCATTTATGGTGGGGTGGGAAGGCATGTACTTGCACTGGAGGAGGCAAGCACTTGGACTGGGGTAAGGCATTTTGGCTGGGGAAGGCACTTCGGCTGGGAGAGGCATGTACTTAGACCGGGCACTTTGGTTGGCCCTTGCTGTCTTCTAGGGAGCTCTGTCCTCTGTCGCTCCAGGAAGTCAAAATGGATCGAGTTACAATTTGCAAAGTCAGTGAGACCTTGGGATGGACGGTTCCAGTTACACATTCCTGTGGCTTATCCTCCAAGGGGACCAATCATAGACAAAGGGTGGAGCTTTGTGGACACTTTTGCAATAAAAATAAGTGCGTCCCATTCCCTCGCCAGCCATGATCTCAGCTTGAAGCAAACTGTTCACAACCTCGTTGTCCTATTTGACCCCGCGATGACTTTAGGCTCTTAGAAGCATTACGTCAGCCGACACCATTCTGTTTCAGTGCACAAGGTACTGGTGTTCAGAACATTCAGTATTGGTAACTGTAATGTATTTATGTCATGTATGTACATTCTGTTTGTAGCCACCAGATGGCGTCATTGTTGGAGGCCACTGAGCAGCACACATGCAATTTTGAGAGTCAGGCACTTTGGGCCTAAATAAAGCAGAGCCAAGATTGTACCTTGCTTAGTTGAACAGTACTCAGTTTGAACCTTTATTGCATACTTAACAATTGGGTTCTTTGCTTAAGAATTCATAGCAACACATTGCTATTAAGAACTAGTTGGTTTATTAACAAAGGTTTAACAATCGCACAACACAGTATCAGTTCAACCACTGTACTCACAACTTAATATCTAGCTGTCACTTAATGCCTAGCTGTGTCCTTTGGCTCTGTGAAAAGTCAGGTGAGATAATTAGGTGCTAAGTGGCAATTATTATTGTAAACAGCTGAGCAGCACAGGGGCATTCAGAAGTTAGGCCCAATAAACTGTTTACTGTACATATTTTTGGAAAAAAAAATTCTGATACTATGGTGTACATGGGCCTTGGAGCCTTGCTGTAGAATCTATATTTGCGTGTTACAGAATTAGGTGGGGTTTCTGCACATATTGGCTATGAAATGCCAAAGGCTTCCAAGGTCCTGTACAAGCACAAATGCTTTTTCGACAGTGTGCAGTATAAAATGTGTTCAACTTTAATGTGACAAATCTTCTAAAATTTTTTGAGGATGTAACTAGTAGAGTGGACAAGGGGGAGCCAGTGGGTGTGGTGTATTTAGACTTTCAAAAGGCTTTTGACAAGGTCCCACATAAGAGATTAGTGTGCAAAATTAAAGCACATGGTATTGGGCGTAATGTACTGACGTGGATAGAGAACTGGTTGGCAGACAGGAAGCAGAGAGTAGGAATAAACGGGTCCTTTTCAGAATGGCAGGCAGGACTAGTGGGGTAACGCAAGGTTCAGTGCTGGTACCCCAGCTATTTACAATATACATTAATGATTTAGACGAAGGAATTGAATGTAATATCTCCAAGTTTGCAGATGACACTAAGCTGGGTGGCAGTGTGAGCTGTGAGGAGGATGCTAAGAGGCTGCAGATTGTTTGGGACAGGTTAGGAGAGTGGGCAAATACATGGCAGATGCAGTATAATATGGAAAATGTGAGGTTATCCACTTTGGTGGTAAAAACAGGAGGGCTGATTATTATCTGAATGGTGACAGATTGGTAAAGGGAAGGTGCAACGAGACCTGGGTGTCATGGTTCATCAGTCATTGAAGGTTGGCATACAGGTGCAGCAGGCGGTGAAGAAGGCAAATGGCATGTTGGCCTTCTTAGGGAGAGGATTTGAGTATAGGAGCAGGGAGGTCTTACTGAAGTTGTACAGGGCCTTGGTGAAGCCACACCTTGAATATTGTGTACAGTTTTGGTCTCCTAATCAGAGGAAGGACATTCTTGCTATTGAGAGAGTGCAGCGAAGGTTCACCAGACTGATTCCCGGGATGGCAGGACTGATATATGAAGAAAGACTGGATTGACAAGGCTTGTATTCAATGGAATTTAGAAAAATGAGAGGTGATCTCATCGAAACATATAAAATTCTGATGGGATTGGACAGGTTAAATGCAGAAAGAATGTTCCCGATGTTGGGGAAATCCAGAACCAGGGGGTCACAGCCTAAGGATAACGGGTAAGCCATTTGGAACCGAGATGAGGAGAAAATTCTTCACTCAGAGAGTTGTGGGCATGTTGGGGCAAGTTCGTTAGATATAGTCAAAAGGGAGTTAGATGTGGCCATCACAGCTAAAGGGATCAAGGGGTATGGAGAGAAAGCAGGAATGGGGTACTGAAATGCATGATCAGCCATGATCATATTGACTGGTGGTACAGGCTCGAAGGGCTGAATGGCCTACTCCTGCACCTATTTTCTATGTTTCTATGTTCCTACAATACAAACGCACATTTAATACTATAAAGAACTTACCTCGGATGTATATAAACCATACTACAATTCGTATTTAACAATACTCCCTGAGCAAACAATATAAAATATATTGATGTATTTCTTGCAAATTTGCATCACCAAAGGCATAATCGTGGTGCAAAAAAATTGGAAATTTGGGCGTACATGACTTACGGCCGTTTTTCAGCCGTGCCCAAATTGCCTCGGCCTTTTATGTTAATTCAGCAAAATCTCCGCTGAATCCCTCTGCTGCTCATTACCATAGCTCGGACCCCAAGCAAATTTTCTGAAGTTATGCTAGTTCTGAATCGATGTAAATTCATGCCTAAATTTTAAGCTCAACTTGACCCAAAGTCATGTTTTTAATGCTTTATGGCAATTTTTTCCCAAGTTTTTCTTCTTCCTCATCGAGACCAAGAATGATTTGCAATACCAATAGATAAACTTCCACAATTGCATTTTCTTCAACATTCTGTGCCTGATGTGCATAAATTATGGTTTGATACCATGTATCTGTCATCTACCCATTTTACCAATCTGTCTATGCCCTCCTGGTCTGCTACTATCCTGCTCAAATTTCCAAGTATTTTATCATCTACAAAATGTTGAAATTATGCACCCATAATCACGTCCATGTCATCAACAGATATCAAAAATCCTGAGGGACACCACTGTATACTTCTCTCCAGCATGAAAAACAACGATTGTTTAATTAGCATTAGATAATTGCTAATTATTGCTTACATCAGTGAAACAAAATCCAATTTAAATTGCCTGAGAGAGAGAGTGAGATATAGAAAAAGGCTCATATAGGCCAGAATCTTAGCAGCCCTGCAATTGCGAGTTTGGAGGTGAGCCCCCTGTCAAAATGGCTGTGATGGACAGTGGGGCGGAAGTCCGCTCTGAACCCGCCTCCATGTGAATTTTGCCAAGTGCCGACACTGCCCGCGGTTAGCAGAACTGGCACTAAGCGACGTGTCAGGCAATTGAGATTGTTAAGAAGCTGCTTAAAGCTATTTAAACAGCATTTTACCAGATCCTGATGTTTTTTCAAGATTTTTACGAGGTTCCCGTCCCTCGGGAATCACATCAGGCAAGTGTGTCGGCTTCTTAATGACTGGATTGGTTTGAATAGTCGACAGCTGCAGAAGTGATATAAAAGCTACCATTCCCCAGCTGTTCAATTTCTATCCTAGACTGGATGTTGTGTAATGAGAGAGGACTAATTAGCAATCTTGTTGTGCGAGGCCCCCTGGGGAAGAGTGACCATAATATAGTAGAATTCTTCATTAAGATGGAGAGTGACAGTGTTAATTCAGAGACTAGGGTCCTGAACTTAAGGAAAGGTAACTTCGATGGTATGAGACGTGAATTGGCGAGAATAGACTGGCAAATGATACTGAAAGGGTTGACAGTGGATAGGCAATGGCAGACATTTTTATAGATTACATGGATGAACTTCAACAATTGTATATCCCTGTCTGGAGTAAAAGTAAAAAGGGGAAGGTAGCTCAACTGTGGCTAACAAGGGAAATTAGGGATAGTGTTAAATCCAAGGAAGAGGCATATAAATTGGCCAGAAAAAGCAGCAAACCTGAGGACTGGAAGAAATTTAGAATTCAGCAGAGGAGGACAAAGAGTCTAATTAGTCGGGGGAAACTAAAGTATGAGAGGAAGCTTGCAGGGAACATAAAAACTGACTGTAAAAGCTTCGATAGATATGTGAAGAGAAAAAGATTAGTGAAGACCAACGTAGGTCCTTTGCAGTCAGAATCAGGTGAATTTATAATGGAGAACAAAGAAATGGCAGACCAATTGAACAAATACTTTGGATATGTCTTCACTAAGGAAGACACAAATAACCTTCCGGAAATACTAGGGGTTCGAGGGTCTAGCGAAAAGGAGGAACTGAAGGAAATCCTTATTAGTCGGGAAAGTGTGTTAGGGAAATTGATGGGATTGAAGGCCGATAAATCCCCAGGGCCTAATAGGCTACATCCCAGAGTACTTAAGGAAGTGGCCCTAGAAATAGTGGAGGCATTGGTGATCATTTTCCAACATTCTATTGATTCTGGATCAGTTCCTATGGAGTGGTGTAGCTAATGTAACACCACTGTTTAAAAAAGGAGGGAGAGAGAAAACAGATAATTATAGACCAGTTAGCCTGGTATCAGTAGTGGGGAAAATGTTGGAATCAATTATTAAAGATGAAATAGCAGCACATTTGGAAAGCAGTGACAGGATCGGTCCAAGTCAGCATGGATTTATGAAAGGGAAATCATGCTTGACAAATCTTCTAGAATTTTTGGAGGATGTAACGAGTAGAGTGGACAAGGGGGAACCAGTGGATGTGGTGTATTTGGATCTTCAAAAGGCTTTTGACAAGGTCCCACACAAGAGATTGGTGTGCAAAATTAAAGCACGTGGTATGGGGGATAATGTATTGACGTGGATAGAGAACTGGTTGGCAGACAGGAAACAGAGGATCGGAATAAATGGGTCCTTTTCATAATGGCAGGCAGTGACCAGTGGGGTGCTGCATGGTTCAGTGCTGGGACCCCAGCTATTTACAATATACATCAATGATTTAGATGAAGGAATTGAATGTAATATCTCCAAGTTTGCAGATGACACTAAGCTGGGTGTGAGCTGTGAGGAGGATGCTAAGAGGCTGCAGGGCGACTTGGACAGGTTAGGTGAGTGGGCAAATACATGGTAGATGCAGTATAATGAGGATAAATGTGAGGTTATCCACTTTGGTGGCAAAAAGAGAAAGACAGAATATTATCTGAATGGTGACAGATTATGAAAAGGGGAGGTGCAACGAGACCTGGGTGTCATGGTACATCAGTCATTGAAGTTTGGCATGCAGGTAAAGCAGGCGGTGAAGAAGGCAAATGGCATGTTGGCCTTCATAGCTAGCGGATTTGAGTATAGGAGCAGGGAAGTCTTACTGAAGTTGTACAGAGACTTGGTGAGACCACACCTGCAATATTGTGTTCAGTTTTGGTCTCCTAATCTGAGAGGAACGACGTTCTTGCTATTGAGGGAGTACAGCGAAGGTTCACCAGATTGATTCCCGGGATGGCAGGATTGACATATGAGGAGAGACTGGATCAACTTGGCTTGTATCCACTGGAGTTTAGAAGAATGAGAGGGGATCTCATAGAAACATATAAAATTCTGATGGGATTGGACAGGTTAGAGGCAGGAAGAATGTTCCCATTGTTGGGGAGTTCCAGAACCAGGGTTCACATTCTAAGAATAACGGGTAAGCCATTCAGGACCGAGATGAGGAGAAACTTCTTCACTCAGAGAGTGGTTAACCTGTGGAATTCTCTACCGCAGAACGTTGTTGAGGCCAGTTCGTTAGATATATTCAAAAGGAAGTTAGATATGGCCCTTACGGCAAAAGGGATCAAGGGGTATGGAGAGAAAGCAGGAAAGGGGTACTGAGGTTGAATGATCAGCCATGACCTTATTGAATGGCGGTGCAGGCTTGAAGGGCCGAATGGCCTACTCCTGCACCTATTTTCTATGTTTCAATATTTCTATGTTTAATCTCAGAAGCTGAAGCCTTCAGGATTTGGAAGACACTTTTGAGCTGTGTACAGGTTGGAAGTGTTTGCCGTGAACTCTCTATCCGCTGTCACCTCCTTGGAGCAACCTCTCACCATTGACAGATTGCTTTTGTCATCTCAATTTCAGTCGTCATCTAATTCATCAGCATCAGTGCCCTTGAAAAAATCTCACCTTGGTCCTCAGAATCCCACCACCATCAGCCCCAACACCAACATCACTTAAACACACCAGCAGCACCAACAAAATCACCAACCTTCTCCGTAATCACCTGATGCTGCACAGGACACACGGCATCAGCACCCGACCACATTGCTGCCCGGGACACCAGGGATGGCCTCACCATGGCCAGATTTACTTCACTTGACACTGTACACCCTGGCTGCACCAGGTTGGCACCACCCAACACCAACATAAAGCATTCCTACAATGCCCAAGCCATTTCTTTCACACTAATCACCATTGGTGGCGGGGGTGGCATGGGATACCGTTATGTCTCATCATTCACTGCAACTCACTAAGCCACTTCCAAAGTTCACACAGATCTGTCCAAGAAAGCTAGATGTTGGAAATAAAGATTTCAATGTTTGACAACACATGCGCAGAAAATTTACGTAAGCTTTGGCGATAACACCCAAGTGCCTGCCCTTGTGTGTTGTTAGTTGGTATGATTGAACAAGGATGAGGGTGAGTGTGAGGGGTGGCTAGTGAGATGGGGAAGTGACAATGTAGATAGAGAGAGAGGGATGGGTGGAGATGCAAGGTAAGTTGGTGTGAGTAAGGATGTGCAGGAGTAGGGTCGGGAAGGCAGAGTGATGGGGATGTGATGTGTGGCACAGCAGGATGAGATTGAGTGTGGCTTTGCAGTAACGTTTCATGATCCACTGAGATCATTGAAAGATTTGCACCACTGCAGCCAGGTTCTCCTGACCACATCCCTGCCTGTGCCCTCCTGTGCAATGTGCAGCCAGGCTGCACTGGTGTCCTGGGGAGTACCCTTCCACCCATTGAAAGGGAAGACAACCTCCGTGCTTGATGTGACTCCCTATATAAGCATCTGGAGGGAGTCATGGGAAAGCCTGGGTGCAGCCATGCACTTTTGTGCAGTGTTTGTCAGTGTTTGCAGCAGCTCAATGCTGCAGAACACAGACAGCACAACTGTCAAAATGTATGTGGCCATGGCCCCTTTGAGGAAAGCAGTTGATGCCGCATTACCAGATGACCTCGTCAGATCTGCTTCCTTTTACTTGGCCGGGAACCTCGCAGGGCGGGCTTAGTAAGCCCCAACATCGTAAAATCATGTCGGAGGCCGGGATCAACACAGCTGTGGGGTCGGGACTCTCTAAGGACGTCGCCCACCCCAGACCCTCCGAGGTTGGAAAAATCCAGCCCATACAGTTTTCTTCCTGATTATAATTTGGTTTATTTTAAGTTGGCACAGGAGTTGAATGTGCAATTCAAAAAGGAATAGATATGTTTAGTAATGTGTAGTAACGGTCTTGGATCTGGCCTGGAGGCGATGAAGGTTGAACAGGTTCCCAATGGTTCTGCAGTTTAGTTCCACTCCAGCGGGGAGCTTGCTGAGTGTGAGGTGGAGCATTGCAGCGTGGAAGATCGAGAAGAGGGTTGGCGCGATGACACAGCCCTGCTTGACCCCGGTCCAGACGCGGATTGTGTCTGCGGTGGATCCGTTGGTCAGGATCACGGCTTGCATGTTGTCGTGGAGCAGGCGGAGGATGGCGCCAAACTTTTGGGGGCAGCCGAAACGGAGGAGGACGCTCCATAGTCCCTCGCGGTTGACAGTGTCAAAGGCCTTTGTAAGATCAAAGCAGGCCATGTATAAGGGCTGGTGCTGTTCCCTGCATTTCACTTGCAGTTGTACCCCGTAGTGGACGGAATCGCACTGTGACTCTGGAGTCACAGTGTGTTGGTAGGAAGGTGAGTGGTAATAGGAAACCGACGAGGAAAGCTTCCACTGCACCCTGTTCGGGGCGGTAAAAGTTGTGAGGACCGAGACTTTGCACCAGGCGCAGAAGTCTCGCCTCTCGCGAGAAAGTGCGGTTACCTCTCCCAACAGAAAGTGGAGCGCAAAATAACGCACACCACTTCCTTTCTGGGATGGTACCAGGGCGGACGTGTGGGGAGTGGGGCGCAGGACTACGCACTGGGACGCATAGCGCTGCCACGTAGGAGGGGCCCTTCCCTTAATTAGAGGGAAGGGCCCAAGCTGCAAATTTCGCAGTTGTAAATATGTGTCTACCTGGACCACCAGGCAGTCAAGTAGAGCGCCGGGCTGACCGATCGCGGCACGGACCCCGCGTTCAATGCACCAACGCTCGCCCGGTTCACGTCCCCTGAAGCTGTCACTGGCATTGCCGGGCGCAGCATCAGGGGGCGATACTCAATTTTGGGTCCGGGGTGCTGCGCATGGTGATGACATTGTCATTGCCAGCGCAGCAGAGCAGGGCGCCACGGGTTACCGCCGCTGATAAAACTCCAGTGGAATTTAGGGGGAGTCGTTAGTGGCTACCTGGGCAAAAAGTCTAAGTTAGCCGGGGGCACCAGCAGGAGGTGCAAATTGTAGTATATGTAGGCACCTTTAGTAATGACTCCACGAGGCAGCGTATGATACTTAAACTGTGTAGACCTCTAGTCCTTTATTTGCAGCTCCTGAGTGACGACAACAAGCTGTGAGTTCCCTTTTATACTGGGTTACCTGCCGTGTGCAGGCAACGCTTAGGCCTCCAGCAGCAGCACCCTCTGGTGTACAGGCAAGGTGTGTACGGTGTAAGGGTACATTCAGCGTTGCATAACAGTGTTACAGACATCACACAGTAAACAGGCATGCCTACACAACAATACTCCCCCCTGAGCATTTTTCATATCCTTATTGTCATGACCAGGGGAGGTGATCGGTGGTGGTCTATGGGAGGTTGTGGTGAGGGTTGTGTGGTTGCCAGGTGTGACCCCTGTGATTGAGGCTGGCCTCGTACGTGTCCCCTCCCTCACACACAGACCAAGTGGGTGTCACTGTTGTGGGATCCCTCGGGGAGGTAGCCACGGCAGCAGTGGGTGGTGTGTATACACTGTTGGTGTGGGTAGTTGTGGGGTGGTGGACAGGGCCACAAGACTGGGTGGGCTCCTTGTCCACCAATTGGGATGAGGGCCAGGTCATCCCAGGGTTTGCCAGGGAAGCTGGAGGGTATTGGTCTCATGCTCCTGGTGTTGGCCCAGGTGGCCAGGGGTTGTAGGGCTGGTCTGGTGCAGGTTGCCATTGGTGGTGGCTGGGCTGCCCATTGACCACTGTCCCTGTGGTGGGTCTGCTCCCACTGGCTGTGTGTGTGTCCTCCAAGGGCATCAATTAGTTCCAAAGGTCCAGGCTACATGGTCAGGTAGCCTGCTGGACCTGGGGGTCTTCCACAGGGGGATTCCATTGGCATCAGCATGGTCCCTGTAGGACCCATTGTCCTTTGGCAGTGTCCTACCGGTATACATGACACCTTGGCTCTGATCACACATAGTCGAGCCTGCATTATACATTCTAGCATTTGCATCACTTTTGGGTGTCCTGGTTTCAACAGACATGGTTACATTAGGCATTTCACATTCTCTATCATTATTGTTAAGCATAATAAACTTGTTCTTAACCTTACTGACACCTGCATTCATCTCATTAGTCACGTTAGTTAAACCAGCATCACAATTCATGGTTACATTGCATACATTTTCATACTTGCACCCTTTCATTGCATCTTTAGCTTTAAAGTCCGTGTACTCAAATAGTTGAAACTTCCCCTTTAAATTTCTTGGGTTACCGGTCTCCTTTAAGGGAACCTTCAAATCCGATTGGCAGCTCCGTGTCATGTGATGCTCCTCCATGCTCACTGGTGGCATGGCGGCAGCCATTTTGATTACAAGTGTTTCACCTTGTGCTGCTGGTACTGCAGCCATTTCCTGGCTTTCCTGCAGGAGGGCTGTGGTGGTCTTTTCTTCCACAGGGCCACTTCACCTGATGTGGACCTGGTTCATCCAATTCCTGCCCAGCAGCGTGGGACCATCGCTGGCTACAATCCACAGGGGGAGTTTGTTCAACACGCTGCCCTGGGAGATCTGGACGTCTACACTGCCAACGATTTGGATTTTACTTTTGATATAGATAAGCAGCTTTGCCTGGACAGGAGACAGTTTTGGTCGAGTGGCAGGATTCATCCAAATTTTTTCAAAGGTCATTTGGCTCATCACAGACTGGCTCGTCCCTGTGTCGATCTCCATGGAGACTGGGACCTCATAGATGTCCACTTCCATCATCCACGGAGAACTTCCGGTGGAGCAGGTAAAGATTCCATAGTCTTCTTCCAGTGTTTGAGCAGCTTCATCTTCATCTGTGTCGGAGCCCCGGTGATTAGCCAACTCATCAGAGACGCAGTGAGTACAGTCTTTTCTGCACATTCTCTGAAGGTGCCCTTTCTCTTTGCAGCCTTTGCAGGTATAGTCTTTGAAGCGGCACTGGTGGGCCCTGTGGTTTTCTCCACAGCGCCAGCACGGAGCCATCCGGTTTGCTCCATGTGGCGGACTCAGGGTTACGGGACTCGGGGCAGCATTTCTGCCTTTAGACGTGTCCATGTGGTGCACTGCGCTCGCCGGTTTAGAGTCCTGGGTCAGTATTCACCTGGAGTCGCTGCTGAAACCATGTAGGCCTGGCTCACTTGAATTGCTTTCTGCAGGGTGACCGTGATGTCAGCCGAGAGCAATTTGTGTAGGAGGCCTTCGTGGCCGATTCCATTGACAAATATGTCCCTTAGTGCTTCATTAAGGTGGTCGCCAAAATCACACGGTGCAGCTAGCCTTCTTAAGTTTGCAGCATACTTGGCAATTTCTTGGCCCTCAGGTCGCCGGTAAGGGAAGAACCGGTGCCTGGCTGTGAGGATGTTTTCTTTCGGTTTTAGTTGTTCCTGTATGATTGTTACAAGTTCCTCATAGCTCTTGGTGGTTGTCTTCTCCGGGGCTAGTAAGTCCCTGACGAGACCGTAGATGGTGGGCCCACAACTGCTAAGCAGGATGGCCCTGCGTTTGTTCGGTAGTGTGGCCGGTGTGTCCCCGTCCAGGTCATTGGCTATAAAGAAGTGTTCCAATCTTTCCACAAAAGCGTCCCAATCTTCCCCGTCTGTAAATTGCTGAAAGTTGCTGAGATTAGACATGTTGAGCGTGTAGTTCGTGACCTCGTATTCCCGTCGCTAGTTGTAGTATATGTAGGCACCTTTAGTAATAACTCCACGAGGCAGGGTATGATACTTAAATTGTGTAGACCTGTAGTCTTTTATTTGCAGCTTCTGAGTGAGGACAACAAGCTGTCAGTTCCCTTTTATACTGAGTTACCTGCCGTGTGCAGGCAACCCTTAGGTCTCCAGCAGCAGCACCCTCTGGTGTACAGGCAAGGTGTGTAAAGTGTAAGGGTACATTTTGTGTTGCATAACAGTGTTACAAACATCACACAGTTAACAGGCATGCATAACACAACACAAATGACCCGAATATCTGGGCCCAAGCTCATCAGTCCTATCATCTCCTTATGTAGAAAAGGGTCCCTCGGGAAGAGTGACCATAATATGATAGAATTTTATATTGTTTTAAAGTGAGTTAGTTAAATCCTAAACTAGGGTTTTAAATCTAAACAAAGCAAACTACGTAGGTATTAGGGGCGAGTTGGCTCAGGTAGATTGGAAAGTGACATTAAAAGGTATGACAGTAGACAAGCAATGGCTAGCATTTAATGAATTAATACATAATTTAAAACAAATATGCATTCCTTTAAAGCACAAAAACTCACAGGAGAAGTGGTCCAACCGTGGCTAACATGAGAAGTTAAAGACAGTATTAGATCAAAGAAAGAGGCTTATAATGTTGCCAAAAAGAGCATTAAGCCTGAGGATTGGGAGGATTTTAGAATTCAGGAAAGGAGGACCAAGAAATTGATAAAGAAAGGAAAAATAGAATTTGAGAGTAAACTAGCGAGATACTTAAAAACAGACTGTAAAAGCTTCTATAGGTGTGTAAAAAGGAAAAGATCAGCAAAAGTAAATGTGGGTCCCTTACAAGCTGAGACATGAGAAATTATAACGGGGAATAAGGAAATGGCAGAGAAATGAAACAAATGCTTTGTGTCTGTCTTCACGGAAGAAGAAACAAAAAACCTCATGGAAATAGTGGAGAACCAAGGGTCTAGCACGAATGAGGAACTGAAAGAAATTAGTATTAGTAGAAAAATAGTACTGGAGAAATTAATGGAACTGAAAGCCAATAAATCCCATGGACCTGATGGCCTACATCCTAGGGTTTTGAAAGAGGTGGCTATAGAGATAGTGCATGCATTGGTTGACATCTTCCAAAATTCCAAAGATTCTAGAAAGGTTCTCACAGATTGGAAGGTAGCAAATGTAACCCTGCTATTTAAGAAAGGAGGGAGAGAGAAAACGGGTACTACAGATCAGTTAGCCCGACATTAGTAGTGAAGAATTTGCTAGGATGTGGGAACAGGGCACTTAGAAAATAATAATAGAATTGGGCAGAGTCAACAAGGATTTATGAAAGGGAAATCATGTTTGACAAATCTGTTTTTTGAGGTTGTAACTAGTAGAATAGATAAAGGGAAACCAGTGGATGTGGTGTATTTGAATTTTCAGAAGGCATTTGATAAGGTGCCACACAAGAGGTTACTGAACAAAGTTAGGGCTCATGGGATTGGGGGTAATATACTAGCATGGATTGAGGATTGGTTAATGGACAGAAAACAGAGAGTAGGAATAAATGGGGCATTTTTGGGTTGGCAGGCTGTAACTAGTGGTGTGCCACAAGGATCGGTGCTTGGGCCCCAGCTATTCACAATCTATATCAATGATTTGGATGAGGGGACCAAATGTAATATATTCAAGTTTGCTGATAATACAAAGCTACGTGGGGATGTAATATGTGAGGAGGATGCAAAGAGACTTCAAGGGGATATAGACAGGCTAAGTGAGTGGGCAAGAACATGGCAAATGGAATATCATGTAGAGAAATGTGAATTTATCCACTTTGGGAGGAAAAATAGAAAAGAAGAGTATTTTTTAAATGGTGAGAGATTGGGAAATGTTGGTGTTCAGAGGGACCTGGGTGTCCTTGTACACAAATCACTGAAAGTTAACATGCAGGCACAGCAAGCAATTGGGAAAGCAAGTGGTATGTTGCCCTTTATTACAAGAGGATTTGAGTATAAGAGTAAAGACATCTTACTGCAATTATATCAGGACATGGTGAGATTGCACCTGGAGTATTGTGTACTTGTTGGTCTCCTTAACTAAGGAAGGGTATATTTGCCATTGAGGGAGTGCAATGAAGGTTCATCGGACTGTTTCCTGGAATGGGGGAATTGTCCTTTGAGCTTGAGTAAACTTGGCCGATATTCTCTATAGTTCAGAAGAATGAGAGATAATCTCATTGAAACATACACAATTCTTAGATGGCTTGACGGGGTAGATGCAGGGAGGATGTTTCCACTGATTGGGAAGCCTAGAACTAGGGGTCACAGTCTCAGAATAAGGGGTCGGCCATTTAGGACTGAGATGAGAAGAAATTTCTTCACTCAGAGGGCTGTGGATGCTCAGTCATTGAGTATGTTCAAGACAGAGATCTATAGATTTTGAGAATCAAGGGATATGGGGATAGTGCAGGAAAGTGGAGTTGAGGTGGAAGATCAGCCATGATCTCATTGATTGACAGAGCATGCTCAAGGGGCCGAATGGCCTACTCCTGCTCCTGTTTCTTATGTACTTACATTCTTATGTGGCTCGGTGTCAAATTTTGTTTAAAAACACTCCTATGAAGTTCCTTTGTGACATTTCACTACATTAAAGGCACTATATCAATGCAAGTTGTTGGTGTTGAAGAGCTAGGGAACATAAAAACCAGCGTGGATCTGTTGGGCCGAATGGCCGATTTTTGAGCCATGAATACTTTGTGATTGGGTGATGGGAAAGGAGGCTGCTACGTACCATATTTTACCTCCAACCCCTATTCAAATGCAGTCTGCAGCCATTGGTGACCCCTTTCCTCATCACACCATGTCATGCAATCCACCAAAAGGAAACAAAAAAAAGACAGAAGCAGAGAAGGCTGGAGGGAAACAGAAAGAAGAATGAGGGAGAAAGAAGCAGAAGATTTGGGAGAGGGAGAAAAAAGCAGAAGATTTGGGAGAGAGAGAAAAGCAAAAGAAGCGAGCCAGAGACAGACAGCAACACGAACAGCGGGCACGTAAGAGAGGGACCAGGTTCTTCCACTTACTGTATGAAATTCCACAGGAGGTTACATAGGATATATGGCACAGAAACAGGCCTTTCAGCTCAACCAGTCCATAATGGGTTTATACTCCACTCGAGCCTCCTCCTGTTTTTCCTTATCTAAATCTATCAGCATAACCCTCTATTCCCTGCTCCCTCATGTGCTTATCTAACCTCCTTTAAATGCATCTATACTATTTGCCTCAACCACTTCCTTTGGTAGCGAGTTCCACAGTCTCACCACTCCCTGCGTAAAGAAATTTCTTCTGAATTCCCTGAATTGACTAGAGATATATTAAAAATATTATGACTGCACGTACTTTCTGTCAACTTTTCCATTATAAGTTCCTATTCTAATGCTTATTAATGAAACTGCCTATATAAATGTGTTATGCAGTAATTACACCCTCCTGCCAATAATGATTCTGCAGCACAACAAGTTTACAAAGCCGGGTTCCATTATAAATGTGGACATAGAAATTTATAAGGCAAATGTAAAAATAAGCTCAAAATGTATGACTATTAAAAAAAGAACTAGGGACTGACTTACAGCTGTGTGCCCTGGTACAATTATCTCTGCTTCATCTAAAGATCAACATTTGATCTTGGCTCCCCAACTGCAATGTCACAGGGGACCGACCAATGTATGGTTATACATTTCGTAGTTATGTTGAGATTTAAATGTGCAAGTCTTCAAAGGGTTAATAAAGAAATTGTATTAAGTGGATTTGTATCACTGAGAGAAAGCCAAATTACCAGAGTCTCTGGTACAAAGACAAAAAAACTTAAGCTTGAAGCCAGCTCGAGACATGGAGCAGGTTATTTTACATTGGATGCAGAGATTTTCCACAGGAAATGAATGTCAACACTTAGAACATAAGAAGTGACAGACCGTAACAAAAAGTATTTTATATGCAGCTGGTCAGAGCAGTCTTTTGGAGATAATAGCTTCTGACACCATACTATGGCCTTCTGGAATGAGTTGACAAGTTATGAGGAGATTAAGTATGAACCATTGTTGCTGTACAATCTTTACTGTGAATGGAAAAAATTAAATCACACTGCAGATTTACTGTTGATTATGATTGAAGTGAAAAGTCAAATAATGGAACTTTTCTCCACTTCATCTTGTCCTTTACTTAAAGTTTGAATTAATTGCTGAGTCCCAATAATTTTCCTTTGACCGGTAAAGTACCCAGAGGGCTGTCATTGAGTATATTCAAGACAGAGATCAATAGAATTTTGGATATTAAGGGCATCAAGGGATATGGGGATAGTGCAGGAAAGTGGAGTTCAGGTAGAAGATCAGCCATGATCTCTTTGAATGGTGGAGAAGGCTCGAGGGGCCGAGTGGCCTATTCCCGCTCCGAATTCTTATGGTCTTATGTTCTTATTTGTTCAAATGAATTTCATGATGTGTCACGATCTTGAAAACTCTGGGACCCGGGCCAAGTGTAGGCCGTACATTGCTCACGATTGGCCGGAATTTGTGGTCATTCCACCTTTAAATCCGATTGCAACTTCAGGATTTAGCGTGTGTGCAGCTGAATGTGGAAATCCTGAAATTGCGGTTAGTCAGTCACTGATTCTCCACAGGTTGCGCTGTGTCGCCCCCTCACCCCTGCCCCCCCCCCACCCCACATCCCGCCACAGAGCTCTGGGAATCTCGCAAATCAGAGAAACTGACTCAAACTTTGTCTCTTCTGCCGTAATTACACTTTTAAATTCCCCTCGAAAAATTGGATCAAAAGGAATAAGGTGTAACTGGGGGTTTAACTGCATATTGACTGCTAAACAAAGGTTCTGGGCCTGGAAAACAAATTTCAATTTTGTGCCGTGTCAATTTTTTCCATTTAAAAATAAATTTAAATTTTGAAGAAACAAGTTTCTTCCTCTTTATTTCAGGTTTGCCGTTTCCCCGTGTGAGAGCCCCAATCTTTGTTTTGCTCGCTCTAACATTTTTTAAAAGTTAGAATTTTAATAGCTTACTGACTTGCTTGCTCACTGTCTGTGAGAATTCTGCACTTGGATTAGCTGCTCTAGACAGCTTTTTGATGTCACAGAAGCTCGCACTAAGTTTGAGTGAACATAATATGGTAGAATACTTTATGAAGATGGAGAGTAACACCGTTAATTCAGAGACTAGGGTCCTGAACTTGGGGAAAGGTAACTTCGATGGTATGAGACGTGAATTGGCTAGAATAGACTGGTGAGTGATACTTAAAGGGTTGACGATGGATAGGCAATGGCAAACATTTAAAGATCACATGGATGAACTTCAACAATTGTAAATCCCTGTCTGGAGTAAAAATAAAATGGAGAAGGTGGCTTAACCATGGCTAACAAGGGAAATTAAGGCTAGTATTAAATCCAAGGAAGAGGCATATAAATTGGCCAGAAAAAGCAGCAAACCTGAGGACTGAGAGAAATTTAGAATTCAGCAGAGGAGGACAAAGGGTTTAATTAAGAGGGGGAAAATAGAGTATGAGAGGAAGCTTGCAGGGAACATAAAAACTGACTGTAAAAGCTTCTATAAATATGTGAAGAGAAAAAGATTAGTGAAATCAAACATAGGTCCCTTGCAATCAGATTCAGGTGAATTTATAACGGGGAACAAAGAAATGGCAGACCAGTTAAACAAATACTTTGGTTCTGTTTTCACGAAGGAAGACACAAATAACCTTCCGGAAATACTAAGGGGCCGAGGGTCTAGTGAGAAGGAGGAACTGAAGGATATCCTTATAAAGTGCGAAATTGTGTTTGGGAAATTGATGGGATTGAAGGCCGATAAATCCCCGGGACTTGATAATCTGCATCCCAGAGTACTTAAAGAAGTGGCCATAGAAATAGTGGATGCATTGGTGATCATTTTCCAACAGTCTATCGACTCTGGATCAGTTCCTATGGACTGGAGGGTAGCTAATGTAACATCACTGTTTAAAAAAGGAGGGAGAGAGAAAACGGGTAATTATAGACCGATTAGCCTGACATCAGTAGTGGGGAAAATGTTGGAATCAATTATTAAAGATGAAATAGCAGCACATTTGGAAAGCAGTGACAGGATCGGTCCAAGTCAGCATGGATTTATGAAAGGGAAATCATGCTTGACAAATCTTCTAGAATTTTTTGAGGATGTAACGAGTAGAGTGGGCAAGGGAGAACCAGTGGATGTGGTGTATTTGGATTTTCAAAAGGTTTTTGACAAGTTCCCACACAAGAGATTGGTGTGCAAAATTAAAGCACATGGTATTGGGGGTAATGTACTGACGTGGATAGAGAACTGGTTGGCAGACAGGAAGCAGCGAGTCGGGATAAACAGGTCCTTTTCAAAATGGCAGACAGTGACTAGTGGAGTGCCGCAGGGCTCAGTGCTGGGACCCCAACTCTTTACAATATACATTAATGATTTAGATGAAGGAATTGCGTGTAATATCTCCAAGTTTGGAGATGACACTAAACTCGGTGGCGGTGTGAGCTGTGAGGAGGATGTTAAAAGGCTGCAGGGTGACTTGGAAAAATTAGGTGAGTGGGCAAATGCATGGCAGATCAGTATAATGTGGATAAATGTGAGGTTATCCACATTGGGGGCAAAAACACAAAGGCAGAATATTATCTGAATGACGGCAGATTAGGAAAGTGGGAGGTGCAACGAGACCTGGGTGTCATGGTTCATCAGTCATTGAAAGTTGGCATGCTGATACAGCAGGCAGTGAAAAAGGCAAATGGTATGTTGGCCTTCATAGCGAGGGGATTTGAGTATAGGAGCAGGGTGGTCTTACTGCAGTTGTACAGGGCCTTGGTGAGGCCTCACCTGGAATATTGTGTTCAGTTTTGGTCTCCTAATCTGAGGAAGGACGTTCTTGCTATTGAGGGAGTGCAGCGAAGGTTCACCAGACTGATTCCTGGGATGGCAGGACTGACATATGAGGAGAGACTTGATCAACTGGGCCTTTATACTCTGGAGTTTAGAAGGATGAGAGGGGATCTCATAGAAACTTTCAAGATTCTGACGGGACTGGACAGGTTCGATGCGGGAAGAATGTTCCCGATGATGGGGAAGTTCAGAACCAGGAGACACAGTCTTAGGATAAGGGGTAGGCCATTTAGGACTGAGATGAGGAGAAATTTCTTCACTCAGAGAGTTGTTAACCTGTGGAATTCCCTATCGCAGAGAGTTGTTGATGCCAGTTCATTGGATATATTCAAGAGGAAGTTAGATATGGCCCTTACGGCTAAAGGGATCAAGGTGTATGGAGAGAAAGCAGGAAACGGGTACTGAGGGAATGATCAGTCATGATCTTATTGAATGGTGGTGCAGGCTCGAAGGGCCGAATGGCCTATTCCTGCACCTATTTTCTATGTTTCTTTGTTTCTATGTTTCTATCCCCACTATACTCCGTTGATTTGAATTAGACGTCGGAAAACCCGAAGATCTTGGATCCCCTTGCCATTGGACCAAGACCTAGCTCTGTAAAGCCTGTGTGGTGGTTGGTGTGCAATGGCCACCCCACGCTAAAAGAATTCACGCACGGGCATCTTCCACCCTTTAAAATGAAGTTCGGGACCTGGCCCGCATTGGTCTCATCAATCACCTTAGAACTCATTTTAATGTGGAAACAAGTCATCCCCGACTCCGGGGGACTGCCTAAGAAGAAGAAAGTATAGACAAGAAAGTAGAGTGCATGTGCCGGCCCAAATAGTGAAATCCCAAACAGTTCAAATTGGTATGTTGAAGTTGGAGCTTTGTTGATCTCGTATACCATGCATTTCAAATGCAATTTGTTTGAATTCATTCAAATGACATGCAAGAATCAAAGAAATTGCTTGATTGCAGTATTAGGAAAATTAAAGTGAGATTTAAAAAAAAAGTTTTCTTTTAAGTTTAAGGAAAAGTGCTGAGGGAAATGTTCAGTGTGTTCAATGTATGACAACACCACTAACCTGTTTATAATGGGTCAACGGCTTCATTACACATAGCAGACATCGAATATCTTCCACACTACTATTAACGAGTTATGTTATATGACTAATGCATGCTGTTGTGTCTAATGGACTTCTCTCTGATACTTGTGCTACTGTTGTGCAACTTAAGGAAAATATACAGCGATTAAATAAATCTGTTTAATTATCAGTGTCTAAAAGGGAGTATTTATTGGCTTGCTGCTTGGGTTCCCAATTTATCTCTTCTTTTTGATATTGCTCCCTATGTCCTTAAGTGCCTCCTTTAGCTGGCTGAAAGTGTTGTCTAGGATGTCGAGCTCTCAGTGATTGATTCAGGTGCTGTTCCATGACCAGTTAAATAAGACATACTGTTGGCAGGGTAAAATGACCAACTTCAGCACAGTTCTCTCCTTTCAAGATGTTTTTTCAACAAAAAAATACACATTGCACTGCTGACATGTGTTTGAGAATCTCACTCTGTTTTCCAAACTATTGCACAGGAATCAATGGCTGATCTCGATTCACTGTGAACTCAGGAAATAAAAGGAGCTGAACTCGAGAACTGAACCACTGAAAAAAAAACTGCTCTGACTTTCGTAATCACTTCTCTATCAAAATATCCTGCCGGTCAATTTGCTCAAAAAAAACCCTGAGTTCACAGTGAATCGAGATCAGCCATTGATTCCTGTGCAATAGTTTGGAAAACAGAGTGAGATTCTCAAACACAGGTCAGCAGTGCAGTGTGTATTGTTTTGTTGAAAAAACATCTTGAAAGGAGAGAACTGTGCTGAAGTTGGTCATCTTACCCTGCCAACAATATGTCTTATTTAACCGGTCATGGAACAGCATCTGAATCAATCACGAAGAGCTCGGCATCCTAGACAACACTTTCAGCCAGTTAAAGGAGGCACTTAAGGACATAGGGAGCAATACCAAAAAGAGATAAATTGGGAACCCGAGCAGCAAGCCAATAAATACTCCCTTTTAGACACTGATAATTAAACAGATTTATTTAATCGCTGTATATTTTCCTTAAGTTGCACAACAGTAGCACAAGTATCAGAGAGAAGTCCATTAGAGACAACAGCATGCATTAGTCATATAACATAACTCGTTAATAGCAATGTGGAAGATATTCGATGTCTGTGAGATCTTGATTCCAGAACAAAGAGCCTGTAGGATCCATTGCGTATTCAAGAATCTCTGAGTTTCTTTGTCATTTTTCACTTTGTCATTTTGCACCAACAGGCATCTACATGACAATTTCTAAGGGTTATCAGATTTTGCTTGGTAACCATTATCTTTTGATTTTCTTTGTGGGTCTGTTGATTTAACTTTATAGACTAGCAATGGAATCTTTCTGATGTAATTTCGCCTAATTATATATATTCTTGGGACAGAAAATAACGGGGCCGAAATTGCCCCTTCCCTTAAGGCCTGATATTGATGGAAATTGGCGGCCACGTTGCGGAGTGGAATGGCCGCCAAATTTTCATGGAATGGCGGCATTTTGAAAATTGCGCTCCTGCGGTATCCCGGTGGTGACACGCTCCCTCCACTCTCGCTCCGCTGCTGTCGATCCAACCCAAGTGTCATCAGAGCACGCACCGCCAATGTTCCCCCCCAATCGCGAAATTCCGCCGAGAAAATCTCCTGGTGCACTGTGCTTGGAGTGCTTCTAAAATGACAGTGCGGCTGCTATTAAAGGGGAGGACCTACTACTGTGGTCGCCATTTTACTTTTTTGTCGGTGGACTGCCGTGTCGGGCCGACAATTATGCCCCGACGTTTGGCCGGGCCGCCAACAGGCGGCCTGGCATCCCCTCTTTCTGCTGGCCCGGCCGAAACCCTCCCTGGTGGCCCAGTGAACTGAACTTTAAGAATCACACAGGCTCTCCCCTTTAAGTGAAGGGGAGAGACGTGGTGACACGCCAGCGCGATGACATCATCAGTGCTACACGAAAGACTGACAGCGGAGGACAGTCCGTCAACTCTCAACTTCCGCCCCTCTCGTGTGGGCCCTTCCGTTCACCGCCGCACATCTGCTCCCATTACGACCGACTTCCGGGCCGCTGAAAAAAAAAAGCCAAAGAGCAGAATTTTGCTCACGAGGCCACTGCATTCACCGCGCCGGTAAAAACAGCTGAAACAGGGTGGGTGTGCCGCATTTCCGACGGTGGGCAACTTCAGCCCCAATCTGTTTAAGGTGAGCTGACAGAGAAGGCATCAATAATAAAAGATCATCATTCTGGCTTCCTGCAGTAGTGCCAGCATTTTTAACAAAAACCTACTTCCACTTCCTCAGCCGACTTATGTGAAAAGGTCATACTAAGGTTTTGTGTTTCGGGGCGATTTATCATTTATATTTTCTGCTAAGGCCAGAATTATCATTGCAGTGCACATCTCCTCCTCAAATTGGCAGGCAGTGAACATGTGCTGCAGTGTTATTCATGCAGGAGGGGTTCTTATTACTGGAGTAACTGTGAAATCAATAACTTGGGAAGCAATTGGAAATACTTTGTGAGTAAAACCGAAACAGAGATTTAGAACATATTAAATGTAATTGAATATGATGCCGTGTGTATATAAAACAGGTTTATAGGCACCAACTTCTTCAAAACATTGAGGGGCTTACCACGGTCTCAACTCCCCATCTCATTTAAAAACTTAAATCGTAATTGTAGCTTTCAAAAATACGCATATTTTTTATGTACGATGCACAACTGTAGAAAACGTTGGCTGAAATATTGTTTACCAAAATAGAATCACTCAGCTCTTCTCAGTTTTCAAATTGTTGGAATACTTTTTTTCAATGATAGCCTTGTTTCTCTTTGCTATAGGAAGTCTCCAATATAACATGTCAGAGGTTCATCCTGGTCCCAAGAACAGGCTTGCACATTTTTTATTTTATAACTACTATACATTAAAGCACAGTACTACAACAGACCAATGTTCAAGATCTTCTCATAACCAGCATCTGAGGTGCCTCTAAATTGTTGGTCTTGGCGGTACACGTGTAAACAGAAGTGTCCAGAGTCCATTTGCCATATAAGATTTAACAAAGCCTGACCAGTACTGCATCTTAAGCAGTAGTTCATCTGGACCTCTGCCTCATCTTTCATCTTTTACACTTCAGCCTGCGCACACGCTTCTTCCGCCACTTAGCTCTCATGTTGACAAGGGTTTTATCAGGGTTTCCGGAGATCGTGGCCTGGAAATTGGGTGCCAGAGTCACAATATGGCATGTGCTCATTCTGCGCTGAAAATGCGCCACTCACAATCTAGGATCGGGCTGCTCAGTAACATGCGTTAGGCCCATTGCGTATGCAAATCGGGTGCCTAACTCCTGTTTCAGGCCCCATTTGAGAAATTGGTTTGGGAATTACCTCAGCATAAGAACATAAGAACATGGAGTAGGCCATATGGCCCCTCGAGCCTGCTCTGCCATTCAATACGATCATGGCTGATCCGACCATGGATTCAGCTCCACTTCCCCACCTGCTCCCCATAACCTCTTAATCCCTTATCGGTTAAGAAACTGTCTATCTCTGTCTTAAATTTATTCAATGTCCCGGCTTTCACAGCTCTCTGAGGCAGCTAATTCCACAGATTTACAACCCTCTGAGAGAAGAAATTCCTCCTCATCTCTGTTCTAAATGGGCAGCCCCTTATTCTAAGATTATGCCCCCTAGTTCTAGTCTCCCCTATCAGTGGAAACATTGGGGTCAAGTTTCAGCCTGAGTTACTCCTGTTTTTTTGGAGCAACTGGTTTAGAATGGAGTATCTTAGAAATTTGAATTCTCGTCATTTAGTTTACTCCAATTCTTGTCAGTTAGAACAGTTTCACTTTGGAACAGAATTTTTTTTCCAAAAGGGGGCGTGTCCGGCCACTTATGCCTGTTTTCAAAGTTTAGGCAGTGAAAACTTACTCCAAACTAACTTAGAATGGAGTAAGTGAAGATTTTTGTACGTTCGAAAAAACCTTGTCTACACTTTAGAAAATCAGGCGTAGGTTACAAATTAGGCGTAGGGAATGGGGGGGTTTAAAGGGAAGTTTACAAACATTAAACACTTCAGTTTTACAAATAAAGAGCCATCATCAATAATAAATGATAAATACATCAATAAATCAACCAATAAATCAATCAAAAAAAATTAATTAAAAAAAAAAATTAAATCAATAAATAAAACATTTTCTACTTACCGACTGCCGCACCGGGAGCCCTCCAACAACGTGCTGGGATGGCCCCCCAGTGTGTCTCTGTCAGTGTCTCTATCTTTCTGTCTGTCTGTGTGTCTCTCACTCTCTGTCTGTCAGTGTCTGTGTTTCTGACAGCGAGGGGAGGGGGAGAAGGGGGGGAGAAGGGGGGTGGGAGGGGGAGGGGTAGAAGGGGGGTGGGAGGGGGAAGGGGAGAAGGGGGTGGGAGGGGGAGGGGAAAAGGGGGGTGGGAGGGGGAGAAGGGGGTGGGGAGGGGGAGGGGGAGGGAAGGAAGGAGAGAGGAGGTAGGGAAGGAGAAAGGAGGGAATGAAGGAGAGAGGAGGGGGGGAAGGAGAGAGGAGGGGGGGAAGGAGAGAGGAGGGGGGAAGGAGAGAGGAGGGAGGGAGGGGAAGAGAGGAGGGAGGGAGGGGAGAGGAGGGAGGAAGGGAGAGGGAGGGAGAGGGGAGGGAGGGAGAGGGAGGGAGAGGGGAGAGGGGGGAGGGAGGGAGGGAGAGGGGGAGGGAGGGAAGGGGAGAGGGGGGAGGAGGGAGGGGAGAGGGGGAGGGAGAGGGGAGAGGGGGAGGGAGGGAGGGGAGAGGGGGGAGGGAGGGAGGGGAGAGGGGGGAGGGAGAGGGGGGAGGGAGGGAGAGGAGTGAGGGAGGGAGAGGGGGGAGGGGAGGGAGAGAGGAGGGAGGGAGGGAGAGGGGGGAGGGAGGGAGGGAGAGGGGGAGGGAGGGAGGGAGAGGGGGAGGGAGGGAGGGAGGTGGGGGAGGGAGGGAGGGAGGGAGAGGAGGGAGGGAGGGAGAGGGGGGAGGGAGGGAGGGAGAGGGGGGAGGGAGGGAGGGAGAGGGGGAGGGAGGGAGGGAGGGAGGAGGGGGAGAGGAGGAGGGAGGGAGTGAGGAGGGAGGGAGTGAGGAGGAGGGAGTGAGAGGGAGGGAGTGAGGGAGAGGAGGGAGGAGGGAGGAGGGAGGGAGAGAGGTGGGAGGGAGAGAGAGAGGAGGGAGATAGGAGGGATGGAGAGAGGAAGGAGCGAGGGAGAGGAGGGAGGGAGAGGATGAGGGAGGGAGAGAGGAATGAGGGAGGGAGAGAGGAATGAGGGAGGGAGAGGGAATGAGGGAGGGAGAGAGGAATGAGGGAGGGAGAGAGGAATGAGAGAGGAGGAGAGAGGAGGGAGAGGGAGGGAGGGAGAGGGGGAGAGGGGAGGGGGGGGGGGGGGGGGGGGTGGGAGGAGCGGGCGCGGGGCGGCAGGGGCAGCTGCAGCGGGCGAGCGGCGGGGTCGTGCGAGCGGGGCCCTGGGGGCCCGGGGGGCCCCCTG